>NC_057866.1:145082800-145382800 GCF_019393635.1 Dromiciops gliroides
CCCACTTCCATATATATATATATATATATACACGTATATATATATACACGTATATATATACATATATATGTATATGTATATATATATACACATATATATGTATATGTATATATATATATATATATGTATAAAATCCCTATCATTGGTTAGATTTATCAAAATCACCTGCTGATTGCTTTTTTCCTCTCACTCTTTCTTCTTTCTTCTCTAGCCCATGTTACATGCATTGGACAGATGAATTTTCTCAAGAAAACATTTTGAGTTAATAACAGCACAGTTTAAAAACCTTCAATGACTCACCATTATCTATCAAGAAATGACCCAGCTTTTAAGACTGACATATAAGAACCTCTGGCTCCAATTTATATATCCAGTCAGATAACTGCCTAGCATTTCTATATCACTTTAAGATTGGTAATGAACTTTATAAATATTATTCTGTTTTATCTTCAAGACAATCATGGAAAGTAGATGCTATTGTTATTACTATTTTAAAGATGAGGAAATCGAAGTTGAGAGAAAATTCAGTGACTTGTCCAAGGTCACATACCTAGTAGGAATCTGAGAAAGTATTTGAACTCAAAGATTTTTGACCAGGTCCAACACTCTCTGCTGTGCCACCAAGATAATAATTTCCTATTCTTTGCCATAATCCTAATTCCTATGAAATAAAACTGCTTATTCTTTCACATTTTGTTTTTTTTATCACAATGCTTCCTGTTTCTGAAATGAATTCTTCCAACCTAAGTTATAGATCAGATGCCACCTAATCCAGAAAACCTGCTCTAATACCCTTCTAGAACTGATTTCTTCCTCTAGACTTTCATAGTAGGTTATTTGTGTCATACATGTGGAAATCACCATTGAATGACCTTTTTTGTCTTTCTTTCATTTTCTTATCACCCCTAGTCCTTTACTTTCTTTAGACCAAAGCCTGTGTCATAGAAAGGTTTATAGTCTCCAATAATAATAAGAATACCTACTTACCAGGGTTGTTTTGAGAATAAAATGAGATATTTCTAAAGCACATTACCAACTTAAAAAAGCTATATAAATGTTAGCTATACTTTCATATAGTTAATGTTCAGTACATTTTTGTTGAATGAATGACTGAATATTTGATGTGTATACACATTTTATATAAAAATTATAAATAGAAATACATATAAATCTCTAGATAGAGCCATATGTAAAAACTTTGTAGGTGTGTGACATTGGACAAATCACTGAAATTCTCTCGTCATCAATTTCCTCATCTCTAAAACAGGAATAACTGAGCACCTACTTCCCAGATAGATTTATATGTAGATATTTGTACATCTATATAAATCTGTCTATATCAATGTCTCTAGAATATATATATATGCATATGTATATGTATATATACACACACATATATGTATGTGTATATATATGTATGTACATGTGTGTGTACATACATAGAGACAGACATAGAGAGAGATAGTCATTTATGTTAAGAGATCAGCATTCTTTTTATTGACACAGAAGTAGTAAAATTATTTCCAGGAAATCTTAGAATGATTAAACTCCTTGATTCTTTTCCTTTCATTACCCTCACAATATTATTAAGCATAACTTTATCATTATTCCTCATTTTCTCCTCCTCCTCCTGATACTATCTTTTGTATTTGCTAGAATATGAATTTGGGATATTATTTATTTAGAAAGTATATTGACTGGCATACTTAAAGAATGGGTTTTTGTAAAAATTTCCTTTGACATCTCAGAAGTTTTGTTCTTTTTTTAAAAAAATTGAGTGTCTACAGACTATCTCAAACCCAGGTTTTGAGAACTTTAGCTTCTTTCAGCTCTGTTCTCTATTTTTTCCACAAATAAAGCCTTTGCCAAACACTACCGTTAATTTTGACAAAGGTCATTTATGAAAGGACCTAGCAAATATCATACATTATACCTATATGCTTTAGTGAAGATTCTCTTTGAATATTACAAAGGTACAAAGTGAGCAAGGAAAATAGTTCCAATAAAAGTTGTGAAAAAGTGGCTAGCTAATTTCCTTTATCTTTCAATAATAGTGGAATTTCTCTGCACTTGAGAGAGGTGTGATACTGTTAAAATGTGGAAATATGACCCCATCATCACTCCTTCCTTTCTAAAATGCTGTGGTTTTTTTATTGGTACTCCATCCCTTGAGGAAGGTGTTTGTCTCGTTATTTAAATGCCAAGACATGATTATAATCAGGCTTCTTAGTAAAGGGAATGCTGAAGTCAGAAAACACTAGTCTAATGTCCTTAACCAGTTACTTCATTTGTAAATTGGAATGATAATAGCACTTAACTTTCCAAACTGTTGTGAGGATAAAATGATGTCTTGTAAAACTGAAAGAGTTATGATAGTTATTATGATGAGCTATAACTGTTGTTCCTGGAGCAAATTGGGGTTTGAAAAGAATAGGAAGGAGGTAAGGCACATGGTAGAGAAAAGGACATTCTATTACAGGTACAATCATGCTAGAAGGGGGAGAAGCTTAGGCCTACGGAGACAAAAGTGGGGCCCAAGAGAAAGTACAATGGACCATGGTAGTGAGAGTGAGGATTTGTCTAGGAGCAATTGTTCTGTGAGCCACTGAAAGTCTAAGAAGCACCTGGGTATATATAGGCTGGAAAATATATCTATGGGGAAAAAATAAAAACAACACATTCCCCACCCTTGACACTTGAATCCTCAATCAGCCTAGAAAATAATCCTCATTTAGATGATGCTAATTACAGATCTGGCTCAAGTATGTTGCAGCATATAAGTAAAAGATAAAAGTCAACTTAATAATCTATCAGTCTTTTGTTTTATTTGTTATTTTCTTTATTTATAGATTTTTTTTAAACTTTGGTGTGGATTGATAGAGTCCTGGAGGATTTCACTCATGGATTTCCAGCATTTACCACAGCATATCATGATAACATAGTATTTATTAAAAGAATTCATTGCTGTTACTATTTGAATATTAGCATAATAAAATGTATATTCAAAAAAGGGAGAAAAACCTAGAAAAACACACACAAAATTTAAATTCAAAAACATTTGACCAAACTTTGGAGACAGAGAAAAAGGAAGTATGGATGATCCCCTATTAATTAATACCAGGGTTACATTCCATTGAAGATTGTAAGAAGTGAAATGTTATTAATTTTTGAGGTTAAGGCACAAAAAACCTTGACTATATTCCAAGTCAACTCAATGACTTAGAAATTGACCTTGAACTCATTTTCAAAAGTTTAGAGTCTTCATTTGTAAAATAGGAATAATACTCTGCATTACTCACCTCACATGGGGTGTTTTGAAGCTTATTATGTTTACAAAGCTCATTAAGAGGCAGTAAAAATGCAAAGCACTAGGTATGAATGAAAGTAAATGCAGTGGAAACTGGTTAGCACATGGGAAGAAAAATTAAACTGAGAATTTTGTATTGTGTAAGTCAATTAATATCGATGAAATGTACATATTCATTTCTGGTACATTATTTTTTCATTTTCTCTCAAAAACAATTCTGTTTAAAAAAAAACAAAACAATGAATACTAAGAGTGTTTAGCTGATTATGTTATCATGTCAGAACCACATATTTTTTAGTTGAATGCATCCTATTCACCATCTAATGCAGATAATAACCCCCTTTCAGAAAAAATAAAAGACTTCTCTATAATATGCCTGAAGAGTGATAATTCAGCCAGTACTTGAAGAAGTAGTTCTCTTCTGTGTTGGAAAAGGAATGGCTCATGTGAATCTATGTTATACTTACTTATGACCTTAACCCAAATCTCTCTTTCACATGGCAGCCCTTTAAATAACTGAACATCCCTAACATGCCCTGCCTGTATCCTCCAGATTAAAAATCCCAATTTCTTTAGCAAGAACTTCATACGGTAAAAAAAAAAAAGAGAGAGAGAGAGAGAGAGAGAGAGATCTTCACTAGTCTGTTCTGGGCATTTTTTTTTTAACAGGGCAAAGGGGATTAAGTGATTTGCCCAGGGTCACACAGTTAGTAAGTGTCAAGTGTCTGAGGCCAGATTTGAACTCAGGTACTCCTATATCCAGGGCTGGTGCTTTATCCACTGCGCCACCTAGCTGCCCCCTGGTCTGGGCATTTTTCAACTTAACAACTGACTTTCTAGACTGTAGTACTCAGAACTGCACACAGCATTTCAGATGTGGTGTAACCAAGACAGAGTATAACTAGACTATGACCTCCTCATTCCTGGAAGATATGTCTCTTGATGTAATTCAAGACTGAGTTACCTTTTTTTGGCAGTCACCTCACAGAACTGGCAAATAAACCTACTTAAAGCAACAGGGCACCCCAAGGGAAATATAAGAAAGCATGTTTGGGGGCAGCTAGGTGGCACAGTGGAATCAAGCACTGGCCCTGGATTCAGGAGAACCTGAGTTCAATCTGGCCTCAGACACTTGAACTTATTAGTAGTGTGACCCTGGGCAGTGAATTAACCCCCATTACCCCGCAAGCAAAAAAAAAAAAAAAAAAAAAAAAGCATGTTTCAGGTAATTCAAATGACCATCATCACTTTGACAGCTATCTCCCCTCAAAGTGATAGAGACAGAGGATTAAGTGACTTGCCCAGGGTCACACAGTTAGTAAAGTGTCTGAGGCCAGATTTGAATTCAGGTCCTCCTTGATCCAGAGCTGGTGCTTTATCCATTGCACCACCTAGCTTCCTCCTAGCATAGTGAATTCTTCATTCATTCATTCATTCATCATCTGGTTGATTTATTGAGCTTTCTAACCACTAAAATTATAAAGATTATTATCATAGAAAGGGCTTTTTTTTTTACCATGACACCTCTTTACTTGTATAAACATTTTTTTCTTAATACATGAATATACAACTTATCAGTTCAGTTGTTTTTCAGTCATGTCTGACTCTTTATGACCTGATTTAGAGTTTTCTCAGCAAAGATACTGAAGGGGTTTGTCATTTCCTTCACCAGACATTTGTCATTTCCTTTTACAGATGAGGAAACTGAGGCAAACAGGGTTAACTGACTTTCCTAGGGTCACACAATAGTAAGTGTTTGAGGACAGATTGAATCATGGAATATGAATCATCCTACGTCAAGACTGAGTACTCTCCACTGTATCACCTAATTACTCACTCAACTTATATACTCTATTCTATACATTGAAGGGATGTATCAGAATGGTTTATATATATTAAAATGCACATAGCCACATAGAATAAATCTAAAGGCTGTTTCCTCTGCTTTTTGCTCCTCTATGCATCATCAAAACAAAAGTATTATTTGTTTCTCAGGTCAAAGTTGTAAGCAAAATTTTTAACAGGGTTTAAGTGTTATTTCTTTGATTGCATTCAGTATGAGAAGTATGGCATATGTAAATATGCAGAAATAAAGAGAGATGGTCAATCTTGGAATCAGGAAGATTTAGGTTCATACCTTTCCTCCAACACATAACCTATGTAAAAGAAAAAAAAAACACATACAAAACTTAGAAAACCAATAAGTCAGGTAATGCTCAAAGACTATTTTTTTCCCAATCCATTAAACATTTATTAAAGGCTCGCTATGTATGTGGAATTATCCTAGGCACAGGTGGTACAAAGATCATGTGAAAAAAATCTCCACTTCATATTTTACATTTTAGTTGTTTCTCACATCCACAATTTATTCAAACAAACCAGCAAATCTTTGCCAACAATCATCCTCCTAGCCTGGTCCCTTCCTCTCTTTCTGATGCTCTTATACCTTACCCTTCATTCATAAAGTCTTTAATCCAGCTATGCAGGCCTAACTGCAGTTCCCTCTCTATGAATTCTGTGTACTTCCTTTGCTATTTTTTATGATTTTTATGAACTTAAAAATATCAACAGACCAAAAAAAAATCAATAGATAAAAAAGAGCAAAATTAATGATTATATGTGATACTCCAAACCTCAGATTTACAGTTGTTTTAAGAGTGTATATTGAATTTAACATGCTTTTCAAAAACCTACCATTTGCATCCTCTTCAGAGTACTTTTTGTTTCCTTGATACCTATTTCTTTACTTTCTGCTTTTGTAAGAACTATCATCATCAACCAACAACCTTCTCACCTCAATTGTTTCTCTTTTAATCCGTTAGATAGGCAAAGAAACATAATCTACACATTGGCAATCAATATTTTCCTATCTCAACAAGTTACAAGCATTTTATAAATAATAAATACATTTTGCTGGATTATGGATTCTACAAAATGTTAATCCTTTGTTATTTACACCTCTTGCTAATGAGAATATTTCTTTTTTTTACAATTAAAGATCAGTTTACTGAAATCATCATTTGATAAATGAGCCAGAAGATTTTCTACACCTTAATTCATAGATAACATCAGATTTTTTTTTTTTTTTTTTTGCGGGGCAATGGGGGTTAAGTGACTTGCCCAGGGTCACACAGCTAGTAAGTGTCAAGTGTCTGAGGCCGGATTTGAACCTCAGGTACTCCTGGAATCCAGGGCTGGTGCTTTATCCACTGTGCCGTCTAGCTGCCCAGATTTTATTTTTTAAGTTTTTAATTATTGACTGATAGGTGCTGCAAAATAAGGCAAACATTTTTTTTAATTAAAAATAAATTAAGGCAAAGGCAAGTGCTTCTAATGCTATATCACTTCATTGCCTACATGATAAGATCAAGCAAATAGAACACTATTATGGCAAAATTGATACTTATATATAATACCTGATACAGAGAATGAAGGAGATAAAGCCTTTGAAGAACATGACAAAATTCTCAAACAAACATATATTCATAATCAGAGATATTAATGTGAAGTTTAACACAGGAAGAATAGTACAAAAAATGATGATTTGGGATTTAGAAAAGAGGTCAGAGATTTATACATGATGAAGAAACTTCAAACCTCATTATTGTGGATACTTTCTTCATGAGGAGACTCAGAAAGTGCTCAGAATGGAAAGCAGTTTTGTTTTGTTTTTAATCCTGTATCAAGGATAAGAAAAGACAAGTTACTCGTGTCATTCCCCATCCCCCCAAAAGAAAGAAAGAAAGAAAGAAAATGAATGAATAAATAAACAAACCTGAATGGAATCAGACTGTCAACTAGAGCAACTATTAAATCTAGGGCATATAACTGGACATTCATAGGAATCTATGATAATGTACTATAAAAATGACCCATGGAAATAGTCTTGTTATAAGTATAAATTCATGTGCCCTTGATCACATTCCTTGTTGACTTTCCTAATAGACTGCTTCAACTATCATGTCCAATCTCTTCAATCCTCAGTCTTTATCTACTTCAAATTTGCCCAGGTCTTCCTCATCTTAAAGCAAACAAACAAATCAGAATAAAAATAAAAACCTTTCATTTCTCCATCATCCTCACAGGCTATCATTCTATATCTCTCCTCCACTTAGCCAGGCTCTTAGAAAAATTTGTCTGTGCTCATCACTCTCTCTCTCTCTCTCTCTCTCTCTCTCTCTCTCTCTCTCTCTCTCTCTCTCTCTCTCTCTCTCTCATCACTTCTCAAGCCTATAAGATCAACTTGTAACCTCATTGCTTAAATAGAATTGCACCCTCAAAAATTATTGGCAATCTCTCAAATGCCAAAAGTTATATTCTTTTTGCAGTCTTTATCCTTCTTGACTTCTCTGAAGCATTTGACATATTTAATTACCCTCTCTTTGATATGCTTTGATATACTCTCTTTCATGTATATATATATATATATATATATATATATATATATATATATATATATATATATATATATATATATATATATATATATATATATATATATATATATCTCAGGACAACTGGAGATGGTCCCAGAAGTTTAAGACAATTGGGATAAATTGACTTGCCCAGGGTCACACAGCTAGTTAGTGTCAGAGGTTAGATTTGAACTCAGGTCCTCCCAACTTCAGGGCCAGTGCTCTATCCACTGCACCACCAATTTAATGTTATTTTTTCCTGGTTCTCTTACTATCTGTCTACTCCTTCTCAGTCCCTTTTCCTCTATACTGGATTTTCTAACTGTAATTACACTAGGCTCTGTCTTGAGTACTCCTTTCTCTATACTGTCTCTCAGTGAGCACATCAGCTCTCTTCAATCTAATTATCATTTTTATGCAAAAGACCAAAAGATCTTTATATTCAGCCCCAGTTTCTTTCTCAAGTTCCCATATCCCATATGACAAACTAATTATTGGATATCTCAAACTGGAAATCCTATATACATCTCAAACTCAATATGTGTAATTCAAAACTCATCTTTCCCCCAAATCCATGCCTTTATCACATTTCCCTATTTCTGAATGACCATTATTCACTAACGTCAGAGTAATAATCAAAATTTCATTCTCTCTTAGCCCACATATCCAAATAGTTGTCTTGATGTTTTAACCTAGATAGTATATTTCTCATTTATCCCTTTTCATTACTCAGATGGTCAATACCTTAGTTTAGGCCTTCATCACTTTTCACCTAACCTCTTTGTAATTGTCTCCTCACTGGTCCTTTTGGTTCAAGTCCACCTTCTTTCTGATCTCCACATAGCTAAAAATCTGTTTGTTTTTTGTTTGTTTGTTTATTTATTTTAGCACAGATCTTCCTCAAGTGCTACCTTCTTCTAAAAGCTGCCCCAAATACTGGAGCTCTTGCTCCCTAAACAACTGTGTATTTAACTACCTTTAAATTATTTAGTATTCGTTCTCTGTTTACACATACATAAATGTAATTTTATAATATATCATAATAGTAATAGTATTATTAAATATAATATTTATTATATTATTTTATATTTATTCTCTAAAAACAGATGTATGAATGTATTCACTAATAGAATGTTAGCTCCATGAAAATTCTATTTTTTTTGGTCTTTATATGGTAAGAATAGTAACTTTTTTTTTTTTTTTGGTGAGGCAATTGGGGTTAAGTGACTTGCCCAGGGTCACACAGCTAGTAAGTGTTAAGTGTCTGAGGCTGGATTTGAACTCAGGTCTTCCTGAATCCAGGGCCAGTTCTATCCACTTTGCCACCTAGATGCCCCTTTGTTTTTCGGGAGTTTTTTTGTTTTGTTTTTTTGTTTGTTTTAGTGCTTTAACTTTTTGATGATTTGCCCTCCTTCCTCTCTTTCACAGTTTTTTTCCTACTGTCAGGTTTTTTATCTGTTTTTCAAGCTCATCTCTGATGTCTTTATTCGGGTCTGGAGGTATGTTGTATAGGAAGACAGTATCATTATTAGTTCTCCCACCATTGAACTTCACCTAAATATTATCTACTATACAATCTCTATTAAGCTAAGAAAGGTATTTATGATAATATTTTGAATTTTTTGTTAAAATATCTACTTAGCAAGTCTGTATTTTAACCTAGGGGCAGCTAGGTGGCTTAGTGAATAGAGCACTGGGCCTGGAGTCAAGAAAACCTAAATTCAAATCCAGCTTCAAACACTTACTTGCTGTGTAAGTCATCCTCGGCAAATCACTCAATCATGTTTGCTTGTTTTTTCCTTTGTAAAATGACCCAAAGAAGGGAATGACAAACACCTTCAGTATCTTTGCCAAGAATCAACCCCTTCCTCAAAAAATTTTAGTGATTCCCTATTGATTCTAGGTTAAACTAGTTTTTCATTTTATTGTTGATTCTTTATGCATTCATGTTCATCTTGTTGAGAAGAAATAAAATGGGTGCTTATCTAGATCAGGGCTTCTTAAACTCTTTCCACTTCTTAAACCTCTTTTCCAAGAAAATTTTATACGACCTGGGTATACAGGTATATAAAATAGGTATTAACAACCTTTTATTGTTGCCACGTTTTTTGTGGACCCCCCCATTCAGTTACACACAACCCTATATGGGGTCGTGACCCACAGTTTAATAAGCTAGAACCTAGATAACTGCTTCACTGTTTCTGTTTTCTGTGGAGGACAGGTTTATATTTTTGATTGTTGGAAATCAAGTAAGTGTTTTCCTCATCTCCTCTTGTCATCCCTAGATCCTTTCTAGGATCACATTAAGTGCCATTTCCCTTAAGAAGTCTTTCTTATTTAATCCAAATGTTAATGCCTCATAATATATAGTCACACTTATACCACTTTTATTCATTTTGTATAAAATTTCTAATTACTTCTTGTTCACATGCAAAAATTTTGCTTCTAACTCAGTAAAATATAAACCTATTGATGATTAGGCTTGTTTAATTTGTGTCTTTGTATTCCTAATCCCTAGGCTATGTGCTAATGATGATGATGATTACAACAATACAACAATAACAATAGTTGACATTTATGTAGCACTTACCTGTCAGTTGTCTTGCTAAGCACTTTATATCATCTGAACCTCACAAAAACACTAGGAGTTAGGTGCTATCCTTATTTAAGAATGTCTGAGATCAAATTTGAACTCAGGTCTTCCTGAGTCCAGGTCTAGCATTGTATCCACTGTACTCCTAGTTGCTCCTAAAATATAGTAGGTGCTCAATAAGTACTTGCTAAGTAGAAAGAAACAAAACAGGATGAAAAGAAAAAAAGAAGGAAAAGAAGACAAGTGGGCAAAGAAAGAAGAGGAGAAAGAAAAGAAGGGAGAAGAGGAGAAAGAAAAGAGGAGGAGACCAATGAAAAGTAGGAGAAAAATGTTTACAAGAAAGGATCAGAGAAAAAAAATAAATGAAATTCTACTTGGCCATTTTGTGGACTTGTTCAGAAATATGAGAAAAATTTAATATGTGAGACCAGCAAATGAGATTGAAGTTATTAGTTAATGCATTCAGGGCTTTAATCTATCGATTTCTGTTATTCTTAAATACTATTTCTTTCACTCTGGAACATTGTTGTCTCTTGTATGGGCATTCAATAAGTAGTGACTTATTTTTGTCCTAATCTGTTTTACTTGGAAGCAGCTCCAGGCAGCCTTTGTTATAATCATTTGAGTAAAAAAATAAATGAAGCTTCACTATTGTGGGATGTTTTCATTCAAAATTGGTAATATTTCACACCAGGGCTACTCTGACCTATCTATTGTTCAAAGACCCTTTCTTCAGAGATTGTATTCTAATAGTTTAAATCAAATTATTAGGGAAACATTTAACATACCAACTGTTTTCAGGCTTCCTAAAATCCTATAGGACCCATTTATAAACAATCATTTGATGTGCTAATTACAAATCAATCTTAGCTATTTGCTAAAGCAAGCTCCTTAAAGAGCTCTCTTAGGTAACACTATATTTGAAAGAACTCCAAATATTGTCTGTGCAATGAACTAATTTATTCAATTGAGTGTGGTGAAAAGAGGGCTGCCTCTATATATGGAGGCCATAGGTTCTTACATCTCTAGGCTCAGTCACCTTATTTTTGAAATGAGAATATTGGACTAATGCACCTTGAAGGTTCTTGTTAGCTATAAATGTAAAACCATTACTCATTTATAATTTTTGAAAATTCAGACTTCCCTGATAATATTTTTTTTTAGTGAGGCAATTGGGGTTAAGTGACTTGCCCAGGGTCACACAGCTAGTAAGTGTTAAGTGTCTGAGGCCAGATTTGAACTCAGGTACTCCTGACTCCAGGGCCGGTGCTCTATCCACTGCACCACCTAGCTTCCCCTTCCCTGATAATATTAACCTTCACACATAATAAATCAGAAAAGGGGCATTATCAGCAAATTAAAAATATTTATTTATTCATTTCATCATGAAATTCTACATGGGATAGATCTCCCATTAAACAACGTTGAGCAAGTGTGAAGCATTTGGAGTCACAGTATTTGGGCATACCACTTTAATCTCTCTTGTCCTCAGTTTCCTCATTTACAAAATGAGGGCAAAAGGAATACCTTTTCAGGGAAAAATCTATAATTTAAAAAAACAAACAATCATCAGGTGAGGGTATGATGATTGAATTCTGTTTTGTTTTTTTAATTTCTCCTTCCACCCTACCCAGGATCAGGGGAAGAGTTATATGAGCTATTTGGTTCTTGTTAGCTGCTCTTGCAGGTGAACAAGGACAGACACTAATGGAAATAAGCTTATTTCAAGTTTTCCATCTGTGTTACTGTGAAGTTGGTTGGTGCCCCTGACACCTATTAAAGCAAATCATGGGAGAGCTGAGCAAGTTACAATCTTTGTGAGTTCAGTGTTCCTTCAATGCCAACCCAAGTTTTACAAGCTCAAACAAGAACAAGCAGAGAGTTAAGTCCTCTCTGTGATGAAAGTCTCCTATAGAACAAGAAAAAAAAATTAGGAAGTAAAAGGAAAGTGGTGATAGGTTTGCACCAACCTGATTTGGTTAGAATTTAGTGTTCATCTGCCTTTCACTGCTCTCTCTTTCCAGGCCCAGAAGATTCTATGTCAGTAGTCATGGCCTGGTTTTGTTACATTCTGTTAAGTATAATGTGCTTAGGATATTTTAATGTATTTGTTATTTAAAAATAAAGGAAGAACTCACTTTAAAAAAATACTGTACCTATTGAAGAGATGTTGAAAGTATATTGTACTTTTCTGATCATCGAACCTCCTCTGCTTTCTTTCTATTCTGTAATCTAGATCCCATAGTTTCTTTGCCATCATTTGAGTTGATACCATGGATCAACCCAATCCTTATCTTTCACATGAAACATTCCTTTCTTCCAAATGTCCTTATTTTTCTCAGAAGCATCATTATCCTTCAGGTAACCAAGGTCCAAGGACTGTGACTTTTGAATCACAGTCAACTCTTCTTCACCCCCTATATAAAATTATTTGCCAAGGCATCTCAATTCTACTTTCATAACATTTCTTAAACTGATCTCTTATCTCCACTTAGCCAGTAACCACTCTAATTCATGACCTAACACCTATCATTTGGACCACTATAATAATCTCCTAAATGGCCTTTTTGCTTATAGTCTTTCATATCCAAATTGTCCTCCATAAAACTGATAGACAAATATCAGGAAAGATGCAGACTGTACATCTCTTCATTGCTCAGTAAGCTTCAGTGGCTTTTTCCCACTAGGATTAAATACAAACTCCTTTTTTTGGCATCAAAGTATCTTCATAATCTGGTGCTCGCCTGTGTTTCTATTCTCATTAGAAACTGCTGTCTTTCACAAAATTTATGTTGCAGTTTAGGTGATTTCCTTGCTGTTTCTCATACACAACATTCCTTTTCTTCTTTCTTTGCCTTTTGCAAAGGCTGGTCCCCATGCTGGAATTCCCACCCTTCCGACCTCTGACTTTCAGAATCATTACTTACTTCCAAAGGATAATCTGATATTTATAATTTGTATGATTTTGAGACAAGTCATTTAACCTCAGTTTCCTCAACTATAAAATGAAGGATTAGACTAGATAGCCTGTGAAGTCGCTTAGAAGTCTACCTCTATGGCTCTTCAATCACATGATCCTAAGCACCATTGCTTACCAGGGACCCACTGAGATCATGCCTCTTATTAGGGTTCCCTCACCTTACTGTTTATTTATTTGTTTTGTTTTTTAAAATTACTTTTGCATTTATTTATCAGTGTGGTGAGTCTGTGAAGCTAGGGATTGTTTTTACTTTCTTATTGTTTCCCTAGCCCACAACACAATACTATAACATGTAGGTAGTATAATATTATAGAGCACTGAATTTTGATTAAAAAGGACCTGAATTTGAATATTGCCTCAGACCTTGGACAAGTCATTTAACTTCTGTCAGCCTCAGTTTTCTGTAAAGTGTTTCATAAACCTCAAAATACAATATAAATGTTATCTATTATCTCTATCAGTCTATCTCTCTTTCATCTATCTATGTATCATCTGTCATTTATCTATCTAGTTAATAACAATAACAGCAGGATCAGGGGCAGCTAGGTGGTGCAGTGGATAGATCACTGGCCCTGGAGTCAGGAGGACCTGAGTTCAAATCCGGCCTCAGACACTTGACACTTACTAGCTGTGTGACCCTGGGCAAGTCACTTAACCCCAATTGCCTTGCCCAAAAAAAAAATAATAATAATAACAGCAGGATCAGTAGTTAGTGGTATGTATTTAATAAATATTAACCCCTTGTATTATATTGTATATTCATTTATAGAACTTTGGAATTTTAACTTTATTATTGTCTTACACTTTAACATGGTATTTGGATGTGGTTTAATGGTAGAATTCTTTATGTTTCAAAGAGTATCATCATCTCTTTACTTATAGTTTGATTTTTAAGGTGACTCAATGTGTGATGTCTTAGCAATCATCCCAAAAAAGCAATGAATTGCAAAAATATCACAATATAGCAATGAAAGTGCTTCACAAACATTACAGCATTATATGTGTGTATTTGATATTAATATAGTAAAAATAAGACTCAATTTTGAACTAATTAAAAAAAAACTTTCCCAGATTAGCATACTATTTCTTAATCTTTTCCCTCATTGTCATTAGAGGTTGTACCATTTTCATTTATAAGTGAACATTGTTCATTTGTAAACATACTCATGATGTACTAGAAGAAAGTATATACCTGGGATTTTATCCTATTTCTCCCACTAACTAACTCTATAACCTTGGTCATGTCACCTACTTTCTCTGGTCTTCAATTTTTTTTTCTCATCTGAACAAGGAGGACAGACTACAAAATCTCAAAGCTTCATTCTAGATCTAAAGCATAATCCTTTGATATATAAGTACTCTCTAAGTCTTAAATTATATGCTTTTTAAATTTCTTTGTTCTGAGTAATCATATTTATAATTTATATAGGCTTTAATGTTGAAAAACACTTTACAGATTTCATTTCATAAGTTCAGGTATTATTATTCACATTTTAGTGGTAAGAAAGTTGTGGATAAGAAAGTGTTAGTTGCTCATCAAGTTATCAGAGTCAGATTTAATTCTAGATCACAAAGAGAAGGACTGTAAATGGGATTCATTAGTATATGGAAGTGCTGGATGAGGAAATTCTCTCTGCAAATGCAAAACAGCATCTTCTCTGGAACTTAGTTACTCAGAACATAGATTAAATGATTTCTCTATGGTCACAAGGTGAATATGTGTCAGAGAGGAGACTTGAATGGATCTTCCTGATTCTAAGGCCAGAACTTTAGCTGTTAAATCACATTGTTTCTTCACTCAGATTTGTAAATCATAAATTTAGAGGTAGAAATGAACTTAGAAGTAATTTAGATCAACTCTCTTATTTTGTTTATGAGGAAACAGAGGTAAAGTGAAGGAAATAACTTACTCCAAGTTCCAAAGATAGATTAACAGTCAGAATCTAAAATTAATTCTTCCTGATTCTAGTTCTAGTATTCCATTAACTGTGCCAAGTTTCATACCACAACTTAAGATTCTTGGATACTTTTATCTTAATTTATCTGAAATGAGGAATTAAAATTAGGTTATAGAAGCAGTTATTTAGATGAAAAATGTACAGTTACAATGACAGGATTTTTTAAGTAGTAAGAAAATATTATAGGAAAAATAGTTTTATAGACACTATGATCTACATCCTTTCCTACTCTTAGCATTTTTTCTATAGTTTAAATGATACAAAAAATCTTTAAAAGTTGCTCAAATTGACATTGACATGCTTCTAAGTGCCTCATAGATTTCTGCTGAACATCATAATGACTCCTAGAACTAGAACATTTCTGATTGGTTTTCTTCATAAATAATTTTTAGAAATTCAAGTGATTTATACATATCAATTCACAAAGCTGTTATAATAGCAATTTCATAAGATGTCTAATATACTTCCAGTAATATTTTAATGAGCATGTTTGTGACTTCAATCTTAGTACAAGTTCACAGGGGCAGCTAGGTGGCACAGTGGATAGAGCACTGGCCCTGGAGTCAGGAGGACCTGAGTTCATATCTGACCTCAGACACTTGACACTTATAGCTGTGTAACACTCGGCAAGTCACTTAACCCCAATTGCCTCACACACACAAAAAAGATCACAATAAGATTTCTCCATAACATAGATCTGAAATTGAGTAATTTAAGAAAATGAGACTGTTAACTCTACAAGTATATGTATATTGATGTGCATATTAATGAATATATATTAAAGATTATATTAAAGTAGTTTTCTTATTAGTCTCTATTTTCTTATAAGTGATTTCCTTCTTCATTTAATAAAAAAAGAGAAAGTGAGTCATGACCATATGCTTTCTCATGATTTTATTATTGCCTATTTTAATTTATTGTTATTCATGCTTTCTTACATTAACAATTGTTTATATGTATGTGTGTATACACATACATACACACGCACACACACATATATATACATATATACAATTTTTTAAAGACTACTTCATACTATTAAAGGGGAAAATGTGCTTTTATTTCTCATTATTATCTCTAGACAGAAAGCTAGAAGCAGTTCAAGTAATTTTGATATAACAAAGGAGCAATAAGCTTACTCTCACCTGGCTCATGCTTTTCTCCTGATGAATTTGTTTGGATATCAAATGAATCATTTGAAGTGTGTGAAATTTTAATTGTGGGTATATATGTTTTTTCCCCCAGTTATGATACCAAAGTAACAGCATCAGATACAGGAATCAAGTATATTATTATTATTATTATTATTATTTTTTAATTTGCTAGAGAGTAGACTTGTTTGGGCAACTAGGTAGTACAGTGGATAAAATCCCCTGGACAGATTCTGGCCTCAGACACTTACTCGCTGTGTGACCTTGGACAAATCACTTAACCCTACTTGCCTCAGTTTCCTTATCTGTAACAAGAGCTGAAAAAGAAAATGGCAAACTAATATCTTGCCAAGAAAACCCCAAATGGGGTCACAGAGAGTCAGACATGACTGAAATGCTAACAACAGCAAACATCAACAAAGACACATTTATAGACATCTTTTCCTATCTTCTCCATAACATATTCATTATTATCTCTGTGATAAAAAATGAAAGCTTTTAACTAAAATTTAAAAGAGTTGGTTAACAATAACTGAAGGACGCCAGTTTTTGAAGGACCGCCCTTTCGGGGAGGAGACCTTGACGAATTGCCTTTCGCCTGCTGATACCGAGCACTCCACTTCCGGGGTGCGAACTTAAAGGTAAGGAGAGAATGGAAGTGGTCTCTCTCTCTCTCTCTCTCTCTCTCTCTCTCTCTCTCTCTCTCTTGCTCGCTCTCTCGCTCTCTTGCTCTCTCGCTCTGCACACACACACTAACTCAGGTTTGACGGCGTGGTCTGATGATCGGCCTGGTCCTCAATAACAGCACATGCTTGATGGAGTTCTCAGCCTCAGAGGTGGCCTTGGGATTTGGTGAGTTTTATAAGGAATATAGACTAAGCTTAGATCTAAGACTATTTATTTGTATTTCTACTTTCCTATTTCTCTAATCAGCATCATCTTGTTTGTTGGCTAATTAATTCCCAAACAATAAAAGCTAACTAATCCATCTCTAACTAAAGCTCAGAGGCTTCTTTCTCTTACTGATCTGGAAGATATATAAGGGAAAGGTTAAAGGGGAGTTTAATGCTCTTATATCCAAATTTAAATCTCACATCTCCAAATAAAGAAGGAAAATGGAGGTTGGTTATGAGAATTTTGTGAGTACTTCAACTCTATGTTCTTGATGGGGTGAACTTAGGGAATAGGCCTGTGTGGGCTCATGAGAGCTGATTGTTAAGTTTTCAATGTGAGATTTTATATTTTAGAAACTGGCAAATGCTATAAATTATGGCCTTTATTATTTTGTTGATTATCTTGATTTAAGGAAGTGATAAAGAAATGTTAATAACGTCAATGAAGCTTAAAAGTATGTTGTGCATTCTTTTGTTTCCCCACAGTGAAATGGCTTTTAAACCTTTATCAGCACACCCCTTTGTGAAGTCCATCCAGAGCTGAATAAAGAATGAGCCAGAGAACAGAACACTGCTATCCTACCAAAAGTGTGCCGATGGCTTTCCTAGTCTCTGTAGTGCCACCCCCACATGACACATCCTTAGTAGACAACTAGAAATGAAGGACAGGTGGAGAACTGCTTTTTTGTTTTGTTTTATTTTGTTTTAATCACCCTCTTTTGCCAGCTTTTCAGGACATATGGCACTGGTTAGATTTTTGTTGTTGTTGTTTATAAAAGTACAGTTTAGGGACATTCTAAGTGAGCATTTGGAGGTCTTACCAGCTGAATGGAAACTCCTGAGTATGGAAAATGGGACCAAAGCACATTACTAAATGTCAAATATCCAGAGGTGTACAGTAAATATATGAATGCTTTTCAGTGTTAATATATATCAAAGGCCAGAAGTTTTCAACTTGTGAGTATGGCCATTTCCCCCCCAATCTAAAATAGCTCCTATGACAACATTTAATCATTTCAACATCTATATTAGATGTTTAGAAAAGTAAAAACATGTCAAATTGTGTTGAACATCCTATTTCTCTCTTCTATTGAAGAGATTGATATATACTAGGGATAATAAGGAGAACTGATGATTGGCATTGTTTGTACTCTTGATCCACTTGAAAAGATGATAAGATATAAATTTTCAGGTGTTCCTTGAAGCTAGACATGTACATTGCCCCCTTGGCATAAGAGATATGTGATCATCTTAGCTCCTCTGATTGGTCCCAAGAAGACTGGAATTGTCTCTTGATGTTTGGTTGACTGAGACCCAAGAAGATAACTCTTATGAGAGAATTTTCCTTTTGTGATCTTGAAGTGATTCAAATAGAAATGCCTCTGTTTATTTCTTTATAAGTCCTTTTGACTTTTTCTTACATGAATTATTGTCTACTGTCCTCTACGGCTGGCATTTATGGAATTACCACCCAAATTGTGTTGTACAGCCAAGCACATAAAATTTTAGAATACATATGTTTATGTCATTAGGCTACTTATGATCTCACACTATGCACTTATCATTGGATTCTCAAACTCTTGGACATTTTCCTTTATGTTATTTTCAGCTTTCTCATAATATAGCTTTCCATATTTCCCTAGCACTTTGAACTACAGTCAAAGATGGAACCAACAAAAGCAGACACCAGCAACTTGGAAGTTTAGGAACTCAAGCACATATTTCCTTTGGCTCTATGCTTCTCTTAAGAGTCACCATTTTGTAACAACTTTGGAGAAGGAGAAATCTCTACCTTCCTTATCACACTTACTATTCTCCACCTGAAATTACAAAGGAAGAAAAACCGTTTGGAAGTATTTAAAAAAGAAAGGCATGGAGGCAGCTAGGTTGATGCAGTGGATAAAGCATTGGCCCTGGATTCAGGAGGACCTGAGTTCAAGTCTGACCTCAGACACTTGACACTTACTAGCTGTGTGACCCTAAGCAAGTCACTTAACCCTTATTGCCCCACAAAAAGAAAGAAAGAAAGAAAGGAAGGAAGGAAGGAAGGAAGGAAGGAAGGAAGGAAGGAAGGAAGGAAGGAAGGAAGGAAAGAAGTCTCTTCAAAATTACTTACTTGTATCACAGATCACAGCCTCTGCAACTATAGACAAGTTACCCTTTCTGTGCCTCATGTGATTATATATGTCTCTCTCTCTCTCTCTCTCTCTATATATATATATATATATATATACATATATATATATACACAGATTCATATATATGTGTATAATGTGGTTATATTGTATTATGTTACATTATATAATATATTCTGGAATTTAATATTTAATCAAATGTTAACAAGCCTCCCAATTAAGCAAAAGTTGTAATGGACAATGATTATCCAGAGTAATATAGACATAGAAAAAAAAAGTATGTGTACATACACATACATGTATATATGTGTAATACATGCCTATACATGTTGATATATTATGTATGTAAATATATATTTGCGTGGGGTACATAAATATAATGTTAATATTTTTCTTCATGTTTATAATTTTTTAAAGAATGTACCCATGGATTTTTTTCATTGTGAGACTTAACATCTTATTAAATATTCAATCACTGAACTTTTAAAAAAGCTATTATATGATTATCAAATCCAGACCAAGAAGATTTTCCGTTTCTTGGAAATGAATCAATTTCAAAAATATAGTATTTTTACTTTATTAATATGATAAAAATTTCAATTTCTGTATAAATCATTATACCCATTTCCTATTTAAAAAATGCTTTAATCTGTTCTAGGTAAGGGGAAGTAGTTTCAAAAAGGTAAGCAGAAAATCTCAAAAGGGGTTAATAGTTGACTAAATCCCACAGCTCACTCGTTTCTTAAGGAATGGTATCTATCCAACTCTTCACTGGAGAATTTAACTGCAAAAAATAATGATGTCATGGCTACTGTGACATAAAAAGGCTTGTGATTTACTGGAGAGATTACAGATGTGAAAATAGGTTACACAAATCCCATTTTTTCTTTTGCTTGTTACTCTTGAGTGCTCAAGGGAGGCATTTGCAGTAGGTTATGAGGGTATTCATATTTTTGAATTGGTAAGGAAATGGTGTCTATTTATTAAAGATTTCTTCTAACATCCTCTATGAATCTGACAGCAATGTCAAGAGGAAGTGGAATGGTGGACACTTGTTATAATGTAATGCTTGATGGGTTCAGTGAAGCTATGCAAGGGAAAAAGAGAATAAAAAAATGAAGTTTCTTATGAAGATCTGGCTGAAAAATCAGCAACACAATGCAGCAGTAGGAAGAGTTGTGTGTTTTTTTAGTGGTGTATAAAGTGGTTGGGGCCTGGAAATAATTAATTGTTTGTCTTCATAAGCCAGCAGGAGCTCACTTAGACAAATAACCAGCATTTACATGAGCTTGGGAGAAACAAGAGTAAGATAAACTTACCAGCAGCCACTAATCTGAATTTATAAAGACTATAATAATAGCAGCAAACAGGCTTTATATTTCAGGCAAGCTATCAGTAAAATGTTTCCTTCTCTACAAAAAAAATTTTTAAACAACCCCTAAGCTTAAGTTTGAGGGTAACTTTGCTAATAATGAGTGAGAACTGATGGGAAAGCACAAAATGACAACTTCGAAAATCACAAGCCTGTCCTCCCCTTTAACCCCCCCCCCCAAAAAAAATAGATCCTTCCTGAGACACCAAATCCTACTTCCCCCAGGAACATATCACTAAAACACAAATTCAATATCTATAAAAAACTCTGCTTGATCCAAACCTTCTGCAAGTCAAGTCACTTTTATCTTTCCACATTAAACTTGCAGATATATCAGTAAGAACCTATCTGGAACTTAGTGAACTTTATTTCATTGTCATATAACAAAAAACATTCCCTCAAGTTTTATTCCTTTGAATAACAGAGAATTAAAGCAAATGAAATATTAGTTTAGTTTTAGTTAAGAAGATATGAAGATGTACTAGTTATGTTACTGTTTAGAAAACATTTAGATTCAGTTTGGGTTCAAGCTAGTTTATATAACAAAAACAAAAGTCACTCATACCAACAATACCACTTTTGTTTCTGTACAAAATTTAAAACAAACCCCACATATTTGTATATAGTTTGTTAGGCACTCAGTTCAATTCAAGTTCTGGTCTTGATACAATTCCAAGAATAATGCACTATTCTGTTATCATGTTTGAATGACACAACAACATTGCCTAGGTACAGATTCTGAATAAGCATACATAATAGAAATGCACCAGAGTTTTAAATGCTGTACTGATAAGGCAAAAGAAGGAAAGGTGGATGGAAGGTATAACATGGTTTGGTAAGGCATGCTATGTTCTTCTAGGGGTTTGGGAAAGAGATTTCCTCTTGCTCATGCTAGTGATATTCCATTATTTAAGCCTGGTATTTTCTCTAGGACCTAGGAAAGTTCTATAAAGAATTAATCATGATTTAGAAGCCACAGTGCGTGCCCCGACCAGGGCTCAGGCGCTGAGCCTCCTTGCAGGCAAAGTACTCCACCCACCTCACACCAAGGGCTACATGGGGCCTGGCCAAATTATAAAGATGGGAAGCCAGGTGAGGGCAGTCAGGTGACTTTCAACGTGTGAAAGCTGGGAGGCTGGCCATTCTACAAGAGTCTGTTAATTCTGTCAATCAGGGCTGCCAGCTAATTAGCTTCAGGCTGTCTGTCTGTCTGCCCTGTTTCCTTGGAGAGAGGGTGTTGATGGTAAGGAGAAGAGAGGAGATTCAGAATTCTGGTATTTGAGCTGGAAAGAGACAGAACACAGCTGCATGTTCCGTTGAGCCAAGGACAGTGAAGTGATAGCAGGTCATATAAGCTTCATTTCCCTATCCCCTTTTTCCCTTGTCCTCAATTCTACTAATCTTACTTGTGGTTTAAGTTTGTTCTTGTTAATAAACCCTGTTCTGTTTTTGAAAGAGGCTGTTAATCTTCTTCCTTGCCCCAATATTGCAGTGAGCCACGTAATTAACACTCCCCAATTAAAATTTGGCCCCTACAGTTCCCTCAACTTGGGAAGGACCTAATAAACCCATGTTGAATTTGGCTTGGGATTGTGTTCAAATTCCAGACAGTAACATCCTGGGGCTCATATAATACTTTTGGCTGTGTCAGGGACACAGAAACAAGGTATCTTTAAGGTTATAATCACAATTTAGGAATTGTATTCCTAAATTGAAGAACAAACAAGCTAGTGAAGGGCTTTGAATTCATGTAATATGTTAATAAGATGAAAACTCTAGGGCTATGTAGGTAAGGGAAGAAAAAGTCATGATAGGCATATTCAAATATCTGGAGAGATGTCACATAAGGGAAATGATGAGATTTCTTTTGCTTAGCCCCAAAGAATAGAATGAGGAGAAATGGGTATAAATCACGCAAAAGCAAATTCAAATTTAATTTGGAACTTACTTTCCTAATTAGATAATTCAAAAAAGGATAAGACAGCCCAGGAAAAAGCAGTTTCTTCCACATGGCAGTCTATAAGTAGAGGCTCAGTGACCATTGCTAAGTTAATTTTTTTTTTTTTAAGTATGAATTTGAGTAGATACTCTCAAAGATCCCTTCCACCTTTAAAATTCTATAATTAGGAGGCAGCTAGGTAGCACAATGGATAAAGCGCCAGCCCTGGATTCAGGAGGACCTGAGTTCAAATCTGGCCTCAAATAATTGACACTTACCAGGTGTATGACCCTGGGCACTTAACCCTCATTGCCCTGCAAAAAAATATTCTATAGTTATGTATAATTTTCAGGTATTGATGATCATCTTTCAAAAATGTTAGTAGATAGGTTTGTCAGAGGACTTAATAAGCTCTAATGATCCAATTTTAGAAGAGAGGAGAATCTACAAATTATAAACCAGTGACCTTGACTGATTCTTGACAAAATTATAAAACATATCACCAAGGTAATAGGTTTTAAACTTCTAGAAAAGGAGCCAGTGATTACAAAAAATAATATTAAATTAATTACTGAACCTCATTTGCATATCTGATGTTTTCCCCCAGATGAATGAATTAGGGAAATGTTGTAGACATAGTTAATCTAGGGTCAGTGAACCATTTAGCAAAATTTATTTTGCAACTAAGAAAAATGTGGGGCAGCTAACAGGATAACTAAATGTTTTTAGAATTAGTTCAAAAGAATAGACATTTGGGGGGGGGGCGCAGCTAGGTGGCACAGGGGATAAAGCACTGGCCCTGGACTCAGGAGGACCTGAGTTCACACCCAGCTTCAGACACTTGACACTTACTAGCTGTGTGAACCTGGGCAAGTCACTTAACCCTCATTGCCCCTCAAAACAAAACAAAACAAAACAAAAACTAACAAAAGAATAGACATTCAAAGCTCAAAGGAAAAATAGAAACAAGACTATAGGATAACTTCCCAGGCTTCTCTCCTTGATCCTGAGCTATAAGATAGACTTTATAAATAATTTGGATGAAATTTATAGATTACAGGTCACATGATCAACAAAATGGAAGACTAGACATTTTCTTTAATCCCCATATATTCTCTGCTTGGCTTTCAAATCCCATACACCCCACAATGCACACAAAACATACACACTTTTCTTTTATTTTACATCTTTCCCTTCCCTTTCCCATACACAACAAGCACTTTCTTCTAGTGTTAAAGGCATTCTTCAGTAAAGTAGACACTCTATTCTTCAGTTCTAAGCATTCTCTCTAGTTGTTGTACATGCCTGGAATGCTCTAATTCCACTTCCTTGGCTCCCTAGTTTCTGTCAAGGTCCAATGACAATCCAGTTTTCAAAAGAAAGCCTTTCCTATTCCCTCTAAATTTTAGTATCATCCCTCTCTGAATTATTTTTATCTCTCTTGTATATAGTTTGTACATATTTGTTTGCTTATTCTTTTCTCCTTTAGATTTTGAGATCCTTGAGGGCAAAGACCATCTTTTGCTGCTTTCTGTATCCCCAGTGCTTAGCATAATGCCTGGTACATAGTAGGTGCTTAATAAATGTGTATTTAATAATTGAAAAAAAAACTCCAAAAAGGAGAAATTAGATGGCAATTACAGAGAAACTACAGCTATTTCCATAAGACAAGAAAGAAAGAAGCTCTATACTCATAATTTATCTGTGGAGAATATTAATCTTTAATAAAATCTCTTAGAAGCCCTCCCCCAACAGGTTCCATGACAGGGTACAAAAGTCAGGCTATAGACTTGTACTTTGGTACCCAAACAGAGATTACAATCCTGCAGCAGTTATTCCTGTGTTCTTTTCCCCTACTCTTCTTTCAGCATTCTGTTGTAACAAGCATTGAATTTCAAATCTATTCAGCTACATGGAGGGAGAAAGGAGATTATAGGCAGAAAAAAGGCATACTTTACTCTGCTTTGGGTAGTCCTTGAATTAGAGAGATCTAAGGTAGCATAAACTCAGTGCAGGACACCCATGTTTCCTTTCCTCTAGCCTGAAAAAAAGCAGGCAGATCCTAAAATCCAATGAGACACTCAAATGGTGGAACTTGGGATAGAAGTTCATATAAAAGGTTGCACTGGCATTGAATGAAAGGGGATAATGTCATTCCAGGACAAGTCTTATCTCCAGAGAAGTAAATTCCTTAAAGTAGGAGGAAACTGAGAGAATTGTGTGGTCCAGTCTCAGAGATAAAAGCCTAATCAAAAAGAGAAGAGGCACAAAGTGAATGTCAAAGAATATAAGAGGAAAAATATTACCACCTTAAAAATCACAGAAAAAAAGACAATTTATTTAAACCCTTAAAGTCCAGGCAGACAGGTCATTAGGGAAGATGCTGAAATTGCAAGGGAAGGTGGTTACCAAGACATCCAAAAAATTAAAAGCCTTTTAAATTAAAATATTTCAAAATACAGTAAATTGAACAAACATATGATATAATATTGAACCTTATATATTCATAAGAGAATGTAGAACTGCAATATAGAGTTATAGAAAGGTGCAAGAGAGTAATCAGAATCTTGAAAGAAGATAGAAGAGGAAAATGGAGGAATTTATGGTCTACACAATGGAAATAATTAGTAGATGAGAATTCAATCCATATTGATGATTCTCTCCAAAGTAGCAGAGTGATAAAAAGATTGGAACTACAAATATATCTTAGTGAAAGATAACATGGAAGATGAGAAGCAAAAACAGATTTTTTTAAAAATATGTGTGATATCTGTAAGATTGAGGGAAACACAATGATTTCAAAGACAGTGATTTCTGGAGACAACATATGGTTTTTAGTCTCTCAAGAATAGAATGACAAATCAAAAAAAATTTGAATGATATAAGGAAAGAAACAATATTATAAAAACTATTCAGAACTTCTGAATTCATAAAAAATAAAGCACTAAGCTAAGCATTATGACAAGAATAGCCATTAAGAAAAAGAACAAATCAGCTTATACTTCTAACTGCAATATAGACATTATTTAAATTTAATAATTCCACTGAATGATAATGAGTACTAACTTCTGTAAATGACCAGAAGAATGACCTTCAGCTATGAAGGAAAGGAAATTAGAATAATGCAAGTTCATTCAGCAATCATAAGGAAAAAAAGAAATGAATAGAATAATATATTCCACAAAAACAAAGGAGTTTAAAATGTAGTCCAAATGACACCTTACAAACATAAGAATAATCATCAAAGAAAAAATATGAAGCATTTTTGAAAAAAAAATAAGATGAGCAAATTATCCAACAGTCTAAAACCCCAAATAATAGAAACACAAGAAAGGGAAATACAATTACTAAGAAAATAACAAGGAAGTGACTCCCCATTTCAAGGGATTATTAAAAGAAAAACCTGAATCAAAAATAAATATATTGCATTTTAAAATAAGAAACAGCAACAAAGGGACAACTAAAATTCTTTCTAAAGCCATATAAAGGAATAAATATGAAAACAATATTTAAAATATAAAATAACAGGACTGAAACATCATGACCATACTATAAATCCCTCTCTCATCCTATTCATGTATAAATTATTCAATGTATTTTATGAGTCTGTGTTAAATAGAGAATGTATAAAAGGTGATTATGGAGGTAGGAGATAGAGGTTCCCTAATCAATTCACAATATATAATGAAGGAAAGATAATTCCTACCATTTCTCAATAAGAAGCATAATAGGAGAATGAGGGAAGATTTGAATCAGAGAAAAAGAAAAAGTGGAATCCCAATTCAATGAGGGAACTTGTCTGTAATGACTCTAGTAGACTTCTTGTCCCACTAACTAAAGAAAACCCAGGGAAACTTAAAATACTTTAGTTACCTTGTCAGAATGACAATGCCAAAAGACCTAGTATGAATATTAACCCACAACCATCAGCATCAGATCACAAAGAAGAGTTCTTTACTTTCTCCCCACTTTGGCTGGTCCTACCCAACACAGATTGGAACCATGCAAAAACCCCACCAGGTTTTATTTAGTCTGGGGTGACCCATTCTGTTAGAGACCATGGAAGACAACCATTTTCATCTTCCCTGACTACCCTTTTTATCATGTCAATAAAAATGTGATTGTTCTATTATACTATGTGCTCTATATTTCTTTGTACTAGACAATTGCTATTCCAAGCTTTCCTAAATATGCATTAAGACAGAGTCTATTTGAAAACACAATTGGGAGCCTTGTATATATTCTGAAATGAGACAGTGACACCTTATAATGTTTCCAATTTGTATCCTCAGGGCTTTGCGCAATGTCTGGCACATTGTAAGCACTAAATATCATTTTTTGTTGACTTACTAATTTCAAGAAGTTATTGTACAGGGACACCAATTCTGAGAGTATTGTGCCTCCAAGGACAATATCCTATCTCAAAGAAGGGGAATTAAGAGCTCTTGGTGCCAACCAGTATGCAGAATGATGAGTGGACATAGACTCAGAGAAGAGACTGAATTTTAAATGGGTAAGAAAATTATCATGGGGAAGACAGGGATTAGAAATGGACTTCACAATTTGAGACACAAGGAAATTTCCATAATGGGGCAATGTTTTTAATATCATAAACTGATAGTTCTAAGAAGGAGGCACATCACAAAACAAGACATGGAGAAAACTACAGGTAATAACAGAAAAACTAACTGATAGAGGTAGCTCAAAACTAGTGCTTTAGAACTTTTACTACTCTGAGAAATTGAAAATACTTAAGAATGATTAAGAGTACATATTATGAATCAAAGAATAAAAGTTTAAAAGAGAGAAAGGAAAGAAAATTAATGAAAGGCAAATATGGAGAAATGTATAGAATGCAAAGAAAAAGAAACGGAACTAATAGACAAAATAAGTAAGAGGGGAGGGGAGGAGGAAGGGTTTTGAATTAATTAAATACTTAAGAAAAAGAAAGTGGAAAAAGGGTAGAGAGCATGAGATAACTAAATAAAAGGAAGAAAGAAAGAAAAAAATGAAATAAAGAAATTAAGTAAATCTTCAAAACCAATTAAATGATTGATAAAAGATGTGAAGAAGGAAGGGGTGAAGGTGTCGAGAAGAGAGTACATAAAAATAGGATTGTTATTACAGGCACACACATGCACACACACTCATATATGTTTTCTATCTATCATCTATCTATCTATTTCTTATTCTAAGGGATAGCTCTCTGAAAGCAAAGAAGAGGAGACATATGGGGTGTAGATAATGTAAAATTTATATCAAAATATATTTATAAGATAATAATTCTATTAAAAATATGGATACCATGCTTATCACACTTTCAGGTAACACAAAGTTGGTAAGGAAAGGTAATGAAAAAGACAAGAGATTTAAGATCCCAAAAGATCTTAATAACTCAGAACAATAAAATGAATATAATTTAAAACAAATAAATGAAAATGTATACTCATATGTTTAGAAATCTGCTTTCCAAGTAAAAGATGATGAAAGTATATCTGGGCAACAACTTACTCAAAAAATATCTGAAGGTTTTATTTTGCTACAGGCCTATTAATATAGGTATCAATTGTGATGTTGCCAACAGAGTTAATGCAATCTTAGTATGTATCATGAGAAGCTTGGCATCAAGAGTAAGACAGATAATGTTTCTATGTTTTGTCATGTTCAAGTAACATCTAGAGCACTATGTTTTGTTCTGGGTGCCATATTTAGGAAAAGGTATTGCCATCTTAGTTTCACTGAAAAGCAGTGGATGTAGTTAAAGTTCATTAGTTTACCAAGAGCCAATGAAGAGCCAAATGTGTAAAATTCAATTGCCAACAATAAATTATAGATTAAACAACAGAAATAGGAAAATGGGGGAAAATAATTCTGTAGTCATAAATTATACATAAGGGAAAAACCAACTAGTCACTATGATATCAATGCTATATTGTAGTCAGGGTAGATAGTTATAATATTGGGGAATTTTCTGAGTATCCCTTTAAAGCTTTGCATCATTGGGATAGACCTGTCTTATCTACAAAACAGTGGCAGGTAAGTTAAATTTGATATATGAGGAAGTTTAGATTTGTTGCTGTCTTTTGAAAGGTATGTTGCCATGAGGCTACCAGTCTTAATAATAATAATGAAGTCCAGTGGAGTATGATATTTTATCACTTTAACCTTCCAAAAGAAAATCAACATATATCACAAAGCATAAATGTAACGTTTATCCTTCATTTTACATTCTTACGTAATCAGATCTTACAAAATTTTTAACATACATATCTGAGCTTGGACCCAAAAATATTTGGAATCTCACAAGCCTCAAAGTAATTTAATCTTTTAAAATAGCCATTCAAACTCAATCAGTATTAGTGGGGAAATACAGACTCATAATCCTCCTGACAGACTATCTAATTTAGGAAAATATTGGTTGGCTTATGATCATGACCTGTAGAATTTGAAGACTTAAAGTAATGAATTTAGTAAAGATCTCTTGTTATTACTTCGGGGCTTGTGAAACATAATAGAGTCAGCATAAAGGGGAAAACATTAGAAATCACATCTGATATTTAACAAGAATTTTAATGAGAACATACCAATTTTAATTTATTTATATTAAAATCTGCATAGCCTATTGATTGTTTTTAATACATTTTAGTGACTAGATCTGAGTTGAAATCTAGTCAGTATTCTTGAAAAAAACTTCCTTCCAGTAACTATTTTATAAAAATGAGCTCTTCTATTTGCTTCTTTGATTAGAATTATTGAGGTCAGTTCATTTACAATTCATAGGTCCCTTTAGTACTCATGCCCCACTTGCTGGCTTCCTCTTTCCTTTCATTTGTACTAATTAGGATACTTGTTGGTTAGCATATTACCTGGACCATATGCCCATGATAAAACACTTTGTAATGAGGGTTACCTATACTGCCTATGTAGGTGAGGAAGGTTACTAGCTTCCAGTGCCTCCCCAGCAAATTAATTCATATGAATTAAAAATAAGGTCATTAAATTAATTGGGTGGAAAAATACTCATAAGCCACTCCCTAACAAAATTTCTTAATTCTTTAGTGCTAATTTCTAACTTCCTGAAGTTTTCTTATTTTTCTAATAGGAAATTATTATTATTATTATTATTATTATTATTATTATTATTATTATTATTTTGGTGACTTCACTTTCTATAAAAGGTAGCTATCCTATATAGCAATGGTGTTTTCTACATTTCTTAGACAGCTCCAGCCTAAAACAATTCTTGTTTTTTCCCTTTATTTCTTTCTTATTTTTCCTTTCTCATTTTTATCAGCCACAGCTTGTCCCAAGGCCAAGGGACATGGTAATGGACTTGGAAAGGACTTTTGCCAATTGCTGGTCAGATTACTTTAATAATTCTTTGGATAGCTAATTCACCCCTCTGGATCCTGCAAACTAATGGCCCTGGTAACTTTGTTGCCATATGTGGAAATTCTACTGAATGAGCCAACTGGGAGTTCTTTCCCTGGCAAGACAGTAGAAAGTTGCTAAACTTGTCACTTCTGCCTAGAAGTATCTTTTTTAAATCCCATGGGGGTAAGGGAAGATTCTAATTCCATTATTAGAGTCATTCCTGACATGAGTCAAAATCCTGGGAGATTTGATTTGAATGAATGTAACAAGGTAGGCATTTAGTCAGAGCAGATGGTGACATTAGACACAAGAGAATAAGGCTACTTTCCATTCCAGAATAGTTAGATGATAAACTTAGCTTTGAACTTGAAGCAAATATAACATAACAAGAGGTGAAGGAATCATCACGTGTATTTTACATCCTATTATATGACTTCCAAGATTAATTAGAGTAGATCTCATGAAATAAAATTCAATGGATACTATGACTCTGATTTTATAATTACTATGACTATTAATTGCTACTACCATTACTAAGAACAATAATAACAACTAATGTATTCCCTTTAAGGACCAAATACTGCTTTTCACATTTTATCTTATCTTATCCTCATAATAGTTCTGAGGGTGAGTACCATAAACATCCCTCTTCTAGAGAAAAAGAAACTGAGGCTCAGGGCAGGCCAGTAACTTACCCAAAGTCATATGGATAGGGTCAGAATAAGGATTTATATCTAGATCTCTCTTAACTCAGAGTTTAGCCCTCTTTCTACTATTCCTCCAAGGTATCTCTACAATATGAAACATGTACAAACAACTGAAATAGGATTCAACCTATAGGAATAGCAGGAATTACAGGTATAAAGAAAAATGTGACTAAAGTCTAGATTACTTTTATGTAACCTATAGCCAGTTATTGCCACCTATTAGGAAATATCAATATATGTATTACCCAATCTTACCTTTCTTACATTTTCAGCTAGGTGGCACTGTACATAGAGTGTTCATTTGTAGTCAGGAAGGCCTGAGTTCAAATCCAACTTCAGAAAAATTCTACCTGTGTAACCTTGCGTAAATCATTTGATCTCTCTGTGCCTCCATTTCCTAATTTGTAAGAACAGGATAATAAAAGCACCTCCCCATCCCACCCCCTGGGCTGTTGTGATGAAAAAATGAGATAATATTTATAAAATTTGTTGAAAACCTATAAGTACTATATAAATGCTAGCTATTACTACTACTACTACTACTTAATAATAATAATAGTTGTTGTTGTTATTGTTATTGTTAGCCTCAAAGCTCAGGTTACCATCTAATTCTTTTGGAAACGAAGAAGAGAAATCATAAGAGCTGTATGGAAAAGGACAAGTTGTCCAGTCTGACCAAAGCATAGAACTTTCCTATGTAAAAGAAGTATGTAATATGAAACTAAAAATATAAAGTAGCACAAAATCATAGGTGGCCTTGAATGACAGACAAGGTAGTTTGACTTTATTTTATGTGTTTGTTTTTTTAGTCAGTAGAGGGTTTCAATCAGAGGAGCATGACAAAAAGCTTAAGGAAGATCATTAATTTTTAATCTGAAGGGACCTTGGCAGTTTAACTTCTTCACTGTTGATATAGGCAAAATAAGAAGTCAGAGAAAGCTAAGAAAGGGCACCTTGAGCAAGAACACTCAGGTCATAAGTAGTAGCACCATGATTAACCATTTTTAGGCATTATTTTTATTGCTCCACATGGCCTTCAATGGCAGTTTAATGAAGGAAGTGGGGGCAATTAGGTGGCATAGAAGATAGAGCACTGGCCCTGAAGTTGGGAGGACCTTATTTCAAATCTTACCTCTTGTCTGAATCTGGGCAAGTCCCTCAACCCCAATTGCCTGAAACATACAGAGTCATCTCCAGTTGCCCTGATATATATTTTTCCACAGGGTCCAGATGACTCTGGAGGGAAAGAATGAGGTTGGTGACCTTGCACAGGCCTTCCTCACTTAAATCCAATTCATTGCAAGTCATGACATCTCCTCCTGATATCATGGTCCTTTTCAAGAACAAAGGACAAACAACAAAATGAAGGAAGGACAGGAGAAAAAGCAGTGAATGGGGCTGAGAAGCCATATTAGTAATTTATCAAAATAGTTGAATTAAACGCTAGTGAGGGTTTGCCATGTGAGGCTAAACATGACAATGGATTATTGAATCTATGAACAGTTAAAGAGAGAAGTGAGCGAGGAAAAATAATCACTATAGAGAAAAGACAGAGGCTGTGTCTCTGAAGTCAAGAGAATAATCAGAGGGAGGAGATGACAAAAAGAATCAAAGCTGATCGGTACTTTCCAAGTCAAATGGTCATTGTATTTTGTTGTGAAATTATTGGTGATATGAGTTCAAATTGCAAAAGGTGAAGGGAAAGAAGATATAGACAACTTAAAAAAATGTTTGGTGGTACAAAAAGAGAAAGGAAATGATGAATGGGTAAGATGGAAGGGTTAAGGAAGGCCATTCTTACCTTGGGTAAAACTGACTATTCTTATAAAGCAAATAGGAAGGAATTACAGGAAAAGGAGATTAGAAAGATCAGAAGCAATAATTCTTGAACTGAGTTTCTATGGAAAGTAGAAAGGGAAGGGAGTCAAGGTAACAAGTAGAGTTAGCCTTACTAAAATGTCGGGGTAAATTTTGCTCTGAAACAGAAAGAAAGGAACAAAATTTGACTGATATTTCTAAAACGTTTTGAGGAAGAGAAAAGGGAAACTCAAGGAACTGCTCTTTAGAAAATTTTGTTCTTTTTTTTTTTCTCTTGGCAGGGTAATGAGTGTTAAGTGACTTGCCCAAAGTCACACAGCTAGTAAGTGCCAAGTGTCTGAGACTGGATTTGAACTCAGATCCTCCTGAATCTAGGGCTGGTGCTTTATCCATTGCACCACCTAGCTGCCCCCAAACTTTATGTTCTTTTTTTTTGGGGGGGGGAGGGCAGGGCAATGAGGGTTAAGTGACTTGCCCAGGGTCACACAGCTAGTAAGTGTCAAGTGTCTGAGGCCAGATTTAAACTCAGGTCCTCCTGAATCCAGGGCTGGTGCTTTATCCACTGTGCCACCTAGCTGCCCCCAAACTTTATGTTCTTAATGTTAAAGGTAATTGAGAGTCAGCATTCAGATGAGATTTTAGGTGAGCAGATAGGGTTTGAAATGGTAGTTAATGAGTAAGATAATTAATATAATTAAGAACAGTAGAATAGAAAGACATATATAATAATGAAAACCAGCCTGAATTTTTATAAATCAATTTATAGGGTGGAAAACATTTGTTCAGTTGTGTGGCATCTTCAAGCAATGATGATTATTAAATACGCTATAAAAGGAAAATATATTTTAAAAAATAAATTAGGTATCATAATATCTGCACCGCCTCATTCCTGAGTAACTGAGACTCAAATGAAAGAACCTTTGGCAAGGACTTTTTTTTTTTTACTTTAAAGCACAATGTTTAGACTACAAATGGCACTAATCCTTAAAAAAAATCCCAAGGGGGTCAGCTCCTAAAAGGTACTGATGCTGGGAGTCCCTGAAGGTATACTAAATGAGTTTTTAGGAAATTAGAGCTGATATTCCTCTCTCCAAGGAAGCAGGGCTTTTTATCCATCTCCCTTTTGTATTTTGTTTCTTAACGGCTGTTTCTAGTATGGTAGCAGAGGTTTCTTAGTAGCCCAGTTGGTTCCTCACTGAATGTGTTGTCATTATATTTCAAGGATTTTCACCTTTCAGGCCAAGAACTGGAAGCAGCAGGAAGGTAAGTCAGATAGACCATGATGTTAAATTGCCCTTTCTTATTAGGATTTTCCTAACTTTACCCTGTCCTGTAAAATAAAGTTAAACCATTGCCATTCCATGTCTCCTTCCACTTGTGTTCCTGGATTCCTGTCTTTGATTAGACTCCCTGACTCTCATAGACTGAGTTCTATAGCACATTTCCTATCTATGACCTGGTTCCCCTGCAGATCCTCCAATCCTTATTTCTGGGATTTTTTGTTTATCTCTCTCCAGCTAATATATCATTTGGCTTCTTTGTCCTTCACACTCACTTGTGCTCTGACTATGACACTGTGGCATTTAAAATTAAATGGGGGGGGGCAGCTAGGTGGTGCAGTGGATAAAGCACTGGCCCTGGATTCAGGAGTACCTGAGTTCAAATCCGGCCTCAGACACTTGACACTTACTAGCTGTGTGACCCTGGGCAAGTCACTTAACCCCCATTGCCCTGAAAAAAAAATTAAATGGGGTACTTATCTATGTCCCAAGTTTTATGGAACTTAGCTGGGGTTTCTAATTTATTGCTACTTATAAATTAGAGGCTAAAACACCAGTTTGGGGCATTAAGCATTTATTGAACCATATTAAATATTAGTAAAGAGAGTACATGTGGCTCCAAAAGTTCAGAAGCCCTACATACCTAGGATAGAAGAGTGAGAGAGAGCAAGGCACAACCACCAAGTCTCAGGCCAAGAGAGCACTTGAGAGCATGTGTGAGCAGAAGCTTCCTGTGGGTCCAGAGGAGAGGCAGCCCTTCCATACTGCTCAAAGCTAATTGACTAGCATCATTCAAATCTATTAGTTTACTGGACTTTAGGGTGGTCCATTAGCAGTATGTGCTGATGTCAGAGTATGGTGCCCTCTGAGGGAAAAAGCCTTCAGGTAGGTGTGGTTTTTAATGAGGTAAGTTCCATTGTCTGTATTCATAGTCCAAAGTCCAACTACATTTCCTTTGAAATTCTCCTGACTCTGGGCTGGCCTTAAGAAAGGTCTGGCCAGGCTCTCTGGGTCTCATAGAACCCCATTATTTTCTCACAACTCCCAATTTGATGCTAGGGGAAGTTGTTTAGCAGGAAAATTCCAAGTCACTGTCCTTAATAAGTTGGGTTGTTGATCATAATAAACAACTATGGCCCATTTACCCTGATAAATTGACAGCTAGTTTATAAAAAAGGGAGAGAAAGAGAAGGGAATAAGTATTTACATAATACCTAGAAGGATAGCTAGGTGGTACAGTGGATAGAATGTGGGGCCTAAAGTCAGAAAAACTCACCTTCCTGAGTTCAAATCTGGCCTCAGATACTTTTTAGATTGTTGATCCTGAACAAGTCACTTAAATCTATTTGCCTCAGTTTCTTCAGTTGTAAAATATTCTGGACAAAAAAATAGCAAGCTATTCCAGTACCATTCTAAGTGCTTTAAAAATATCTCAAAATCCTATGAGTTACTGTTATTATTTTAATTTTACAGTTGATGTAATAGAGGCAAACATAAATTAAATGAATTGCTCAGACTTATACAACTAATAAGTGTGTAAGGTGGTTTTTATACTCAGGTTTACTGACTCAAGGGCCAGTGCACTCTAGGCTTAGAATGCATCTTTAGAAAAGAAATGAATTTTCAGGTAGAATAAAGAGCATTGGATTTCTTACACATACACTCAGACAGAATTGAGTAAAGTAGTGCATTTTGGGACAGCTAGGGGGCGTAGTGGATAGAGCACCAGCCCTGGAGTCAGGAGGACTTCAGATCAAATCCGGCCTCAGACACTTAACACTTACTATCTGTGTGACCCCGGGCAAGTCGCTTAACCCCAATTGCCTCACCAAAAAAAAAAAAAAATTTTAAAAAAAGTGTATTTCACTCAACAGGGGCAGAGGAGAAAAAAGGGGATGGTAATGAGAAGGAGAATAGATTAAAAGATGGATTAGACCTAAATAAAACAAATTCTAAGGATACAAAAAATTATCTATAGTTCTTTTTGGTGTGGCAAAAAATTGGAATCTGAGAGGTTGACCTAAATTGGATGTGAATGAACAAATTATGATAAATAAATATGATGCATTATTATTGTGTTACAAGAAGCGATAAAGAAAATGGTCTCAGAGAAATCTAGGAGGAATTATATGAACTGATGTAAAGTGAAGTGAATAGAACCGAGACATGTTCCACAATTAGTACAATATGGCAAAGACCAACACATTTGAAAGAATTAGAAACTGTTATCAATATAACGAACAGCCACAATAAGGAAACATACTAGTCACCTCCTAATAGAAAAGTGAAGGACTCAGATGCAAGAATCTTGGCATTTTATTCCTCTAGATGAATTATTAATATTTTGGTAGTTCTATGACAAAACCCTTTGGTAGTTTGAATAATTGAAAAAGTAAATTATTTCAGGGGCAGCTAGGTGGCACAGTGAATAAAGCATCGGCCCTGGAGTCAGGAGGACCTGAGTTCAAATCCAGCCTCAGACACTTGACACTTACTAGCTGTGTGACCCTGGGCAAGTCACTTAACCCTCATTGCCCTGCAAAACAAAACAAAAAAACGAAAATTTTTAAATTTTTTAAAAAAGGAAATTAATTCTTCCTGTATATATCTTGTTTATGCAATTATTTACATATTGGTTCCCATATTAAGTTAGCCCCTTGAGAGCAGGGACTGCTTTTCTTTTGGTCTGGATTTTTATTCCTTCCTAGTGCCTAGAACAGGACTAGCACATAGTGGATGTTTGACAAATGATTAGTCTTTTTATTTGGAACTGGGGCTAAAAGTTCATTAACCACTTTGTGGAAAAGGGACACTAAAAACTCCAACCTGTTTTTGGCCTGCACTTGTGTTGATGATCTGCTTGAAACATCTTGGCTTACTGGTTAAGATGGGAGCTATAGGGGCTAAGTTTTCAATCCCAACTTTCTCTGAAAGAGCCCTCAACTTCTGTTAGACTACTATACAAGGATAACTGACTTCATAATCTGTTCTGGGTGGCTCCATGCTTGGTGTTCTGGGTGATAAATACACATTCTGAGTTCCTCTAGAAGATCTTTTGCTACTGGGATGGGTCTAGGGATGAGTAATAACCATAAATATACCCTCAATATCCTTGATTTTTTCTATATATATTAGAATATAATTTTATTTTTCTATGAGGAAAATGGAATGAAGATAAGAAAATTTGCCTTGAATTTCAGAAGCATATAATGACTAGATGTAAATTATAATTGACATTTAAAAATCATTAATTACCTATTAAAGAATCATGTGGGGAGCAGCTATGTGGTGCAGTGGATAAAGCACCAGCCCTGGATTCAGGAGGACCTGAGTTCAAATCTGGCCTCAGACACTTGACACTTCACACTTCCTAGCTGTGTGACCCTAGGCAAGTCACTTAACCCTCATTGTCATGCACCAAAAAAAAAAAAAGAATCATGTGCATCTATTTATGAAAATTTTTTAATTTTTCATATATGCATGGAAGTTGTCCACTGGAAGGAAAGCCTAGAAGGTGATTTTTCTTCTATAAAGTTACATGCTTATTAAAATAATGCACAGATAAAAATACCATGAACTTTAGTATTCTTTTCAATTTTCATTCAAGTGTGTGATTATGAAGAAAAGAACATGCAAAAGTCTGCCTCTTCCCTTTCCATGTTTTTCACATTTTCATTGAGGATACATGTCCTGACATGGTTGATTAGACACCTGCATAGATTTCATGTCACAATAAGGAATTTTAGTATCAATTTTATGAAATTATTATACATATACATATACCAACACACATATGTCATGATTAATCCATCTATATTTAAAAAAACACAGAATAGAACTATGCCAGTTGATAAATTCAATTTATAGAAGATCATCCGACATGGATGGGAACCATTCCAGTTTCCCCAGGTCATTGTTAATAGAGTTCCCTCAGGTATAACATGATTCTGTCAGAAGACTGTTGGATACTAGATCAACTGAATGACTCAGTTTTAATCATATAAATAGATTTCACCATGAGAAACTTCACCCAGTCTCAACTCAGAAAGGACTGACAGGTTTATAGTCACTTTTGATTCTGTGCGTGGTGATGCATGACTGTTCTGTGTTGATGGATTGATTTATCTGTGACTTTGAACTCAGTAGATCACATAATCAAAGACTTATTATACAAGTCAATAACACTGATTACATAGAGTCAGAGTTGCATAGTGGAAAGAGTCCAGGCTGTGGAGCTGGAGAGTGTGATTTTGCAAAATGATCGTGGTATCTCAGTTTCTTCATCTTTAAAAACTGTAATTAATGCTCTTTAAAATAACTTTTATCTCTAATTTTATGGTTCTCTAATAGAGAGGATATTAACTATAAAATAAAATAGTATGATTCTCTAGTTTGCCATTTTTAAGTTAATGAAAAGAAACTTTAGAGGTGGTTTTCATTTCTTTGTACTGTCAAAATTAAATTTCTGAAGTAGCTAGGCATGATAGTATAGACGTTAATTTAGATAGATCCCTAGCCACAGCTGTCAAAAAATATTGACTAAAACAAAGGGAAATGATATTATTTTTATTCATAGACTATTTGAGAATATTTAATTAAAATAGGAAAGACTTCCAATAATCATGGCATTTATGCATTCATTTTCCCCTCACACATATTTAGAGAATAAAATCAAAGTAACATTTTTTTCCACAGAACCATTGAATTTTTTTGCTACAAGCAATCTAGACATTGCTTCATTCTGCCCCTTCATTTTCTAGATTGGAAAACTAAAGATTATTAACCTTTCTATGGTATAATAAAACTGTATATAATATGTGAGAAACATAATTATGACACATTTCATTCATATAGAATTTTGGAATTTTCAAAGTTTTCTCATGTTATCTTATTTGACTTTCACAATTCATATAGCTAGGATAAGCATGAATAAGTAAATTTTAGCTATAAGAAGATCCAGGTTTGGAAAGAGACTAAGCAACATCAAAAATCATGTGACTAATAACTAAAAGAAAGAACCAAAGCCATAAGATTTAGAGCTGGAAGGAACTTGGGAGTCTCTAGGGTCCAACTTTGTCATTTTACAATGAGTAAACTGAGGCAGAGAGAGGTTAATTGGACTTTCCCAGAGTAACATAAGTAGAAAGTATTTGAGGCCAGATGTGAATTCATGTCTCTTTAACTCCTAAGTCCATCACTCTAACTATTGTTCCCTCTAGTTATCTATAAACTACCTCACTACCTAGATGAATTTTCTAACTTTCTGTCCAAAGTTCTCTCAAATTTTCTAATTCAAATTTTCTTTCAAATTTGCCCACCTAGTAAGTGGCAGAATTAAGACTAAAGTTCATACATAGTGATTCCCAAGTTAGTTACCTTCCCATAACCCTTCAATATCTGTGCCTTTCTATTCATTTTTTGACTCTGGACCATTTACAGTGGAATCTTTCCTAAGGGAAAAAAATTTTTTTTTTCCATTTTAGAAACTGACTTGGTATCACAAGACCCAGCAAAAATCTTAGCTCTACTACTCATTGCTTTTGAGTCAATGGACACATCATTTGACCTCTTTTGGCTTCACTTTCTTCAGTAATGGGCTTGAGTAGGTGACATGGAAAGTGTCTTCTAGCTCCAGCTCCTATCAGGTATACTATTGACATTTCTTGAGGAAGGGAGAGGAAAGAATAGGTAGAATATTTTGATTTTTAGTCTGATTGGCATTGGTTCAGGTGAAATGACAATGACCCAGTCACATTGTTTTGTTTTGTTTTTTCTTTTTAATTCTTTTTTCTTTTTAGTGAGGCAATTGGGGTTAAGTGACTTGCCCAGGGTCACACAGCTAGTAAATGTTAAGTGTCTGAGGCTGAATTTGAACTCAGGTCCTCCTGACTCTAGGGCTGGCACTCTATCCACTGCGCCACCTAGTGGCCCCTAGACCCAGTCATACTGTAAACAAGTTGCTCCAAGAAACTGGGAAGCAATGTGGTGTGATGGTTTAAACACAGAATTTGGAATCAAAAAGATCTAGGATCAAATTTCTCTTTAGACATTAACTGTGTATCTCTTATCAAACAATTTAACCACCAGCAGATTGGGATTCTTTATCTGTAAAATGAGGGATAAGACTTAAGGGCTAATAAGATCCCTTTTTCCTCTAAATATATTATCCTATTTATTGTGGATATTTGACCTAGGAAAAGAAGGCAGAATGGAAGCATAACAAATGGCTTCTAGAACTTGAAGTGTTTTCCTCTTGGAGGAAACACTTGTTTTGTTTGCCTCCAAAGTACAGAATTGGGTACAATTATGAGGGAAACTTAAAAAGACAAATTCAACTTTTTTTTTCTGCCCCAATTTTTTTTTGGGGGGGGCAATGAGGGTTAAATAACAAGCCCAGAGCCATACGGCTAGTAAGTGTCAAGTGTCTGAGGTTTGATTTGAATTTGGGTCGTCCTGACTCCAGGGCCGGTGCTCTATCCACTGCACTACCTAGCTGCCCCCTCAAATTCAACTTTGATTGAAAGAATTGTAACTAATAGTTTGAGCCATCCAAAAGTGCAATAATCTGCATCAGAGGATGCCCTAATCCTGATGTGTTTAAGGAAAAGGAAAATAATTACCTATCAAGGATGTCATAGAGTGAATTCTTCTATTACTAGATTTTGGTACCTTTATAACTGAATATCTGTTGTTTCCTAACAGCATATCATTTCCCCCCATGGACTTCAAATCTCTTTGTAAATACCTGTCAATCATCTTCTAAAATCCTAAATCAATTTATTTAAATATTTTATATTTCTATGATTTACTTTAATTCTTGGCTGGATCAGCGATCTCAACAATGTGGGTACTCCTTTGAATAGTACAGATGACAACTCCTCCACACCTTTTCACCTTACATGAAATTTGACCATATCATACTTATGAAATCCTCAATAGGAAGTTCTCACAGAATTCTGGGCTCTGCCTTTTAAAGCTGGCGATATTGCTTAGTAGCAATGTAATATATGGGCAGTCTATTAAATATTTTTTTTCTTTTAACATGTTGTTTCTGTTCTTACATCTCTCTGATTATGTTATTTATGTTATTTTCCCCTCAAAATTCATTAGTAGTGTGCTACCATGGATAGCATTATTCCTTTTTTGGTGACCTTTATTTTGATTCTTCATGGACTGCAATATTTTATGGCTTGCTTAGGGAACAGAATAAAGAAGTGCATTTTTCTTTAAGATAGGCCTTTATTTCATTGAGGAGTTTGCAGTCATTATAAGCACTATACCTTTTTCAAAGAAAATCCAGCCTTCCAACTGCCTCATGGTCAATTGTGGACCCAGTTTACCAGCTTTAATAGTAGTTGATTTAATAGTTGATAAGAATGATTATTAATTTGAAAATAAACCAAATGGCTTTATATGAAATAGGAAAACATAATATTACATGTAATTCCTTGAAAATACAAACTACATTTTTGCATCTATTTTTTCATTGACAAAAAGAACCGAACAAAACTTTAACTAATCATTAATCTCTTTGTGTAAATTCTTGGTGGAAAATACTATGTTTCAATAACATTCTTACAAAAAGGCATGAAGCTAGTTGGTGCAAAAACTTCTGTTAAATAAAGATTATTATCAACTGTTTCTCTAGTCTTTAACTGCAGGATTGTAAGATAGATAGCTAGATTTGTAAGGCTGAGATAAATACAAACTGGCCATCTCCTGGAGAAAAAAAAATAGAATAATATTTTATGGGTTAACAACATGATGTAGTTTTCCAAGTGTTTGCATAAAGTACAAATGCTTTATCAACCTTTTTGGCATTGAAAATGGAAGTTTCTAATTAATTTACCTTTATCATCTCACATTTTTCTTTTTGAAGAGTTATTTAATGTCCAAGAGGGTTAGAGAACTTTCCCTTAAGAGGTTTCTGTGGTTTTGTTTCTCACAAAAAAAGGAAGTTACATTTGCTAAAAATAAATATCAATCCCCAAAGGTTTGACCTCAGTTTACAACATGGAGTCTAGGAGGTTTAGATGAGTTCTGCTCCTAGCAACAGAGTTATTTGATGGGAAATAAGGATTGTCTGTGTGAGGTTCCAAATCACCATCTCAATTAACTTAGCTTTTAAAAGCTTTAATGAAAGCAACTATAAAAACAATGACTCCATTACTATTGTTTTCAGGTGCATAATCAGTGAAGAATGGACACTTCCTAGGGCATCATCATTGATTCAGCAGACTTTTATGAACCTGATAAAACTCCATAAGCATTTCTAAGGGTACATGAAGAAATTAAATCTATGGAGATTCTATTCTAATTACAGTAATGATGCTTTTCAAGAATAGGATGTATTTTAATTTTTGATTATATTATAGAAGCATAGTGGTACAGTTTTACAGTTGGCAAAGACCTCAGAGATCATTTATTTTAGGCTTCTCACTTCACTAATTAAGGAAAATGAGGATCAGAGGTATTAAATGACTTTTCCATAGTCATATAACTTGTGTATGGCAGAACTTATATTAGACCTGAGGTTTTCCAGTGCCTAAACTTGTTATTAGGGGAATCATCATCACCATATTGGTTTGGGAGAATTTATATTACAGAAAATATTTATAAGTATATTTAGAGCTGGAAGGCACCTCGGATGTCAACTAGTCCAACCTCCTCATTTTATAGACAAGGGAAATGGAACTCAAAGAGATTAAGTCATTGTGTAAAATTCACAAAGGTAGAACCAGCAGTAGAACTTGTACCCAGCTCCCCTGAATCCAGACCCAAAACTCTGATGTCACACAACAGAATGAATGGTATACAATTGTAATATGAAAATATATATTCACATGACCAAATACTAGAACCAGCAAGAGAAGGATACAATGCCATTTTAATGAAGAGAAATAGAGGGAGAAATAATAGTGATATTCTGTGACACTAAAACAAAAGGAGGAAAAATGAGGAATTAAGAAAGCAGACCACTAGTCTGGCAAAGAAGTATAATAAAGCATTGATGGGGGACTTCAATTACTACGACATCTGCTGGAATTCTCTCTAACTCTGCCAAAAGCAGAAGAGCTAATATATTCTTGGCTTGCCAGTGATAATTTCATCCTTGAGAAGATGGAAAAAAAGCAACATGGGCAAGTATTATTTTTGGATCCAATTCTTACCAAAAGAAAAAAAAAATAAAGAAAAAAATGAGTGATGGAGTAAAAAAAATGAGTGTTGTGGGAAAATAACTGTAAAATCTTTGATTTTGTAATGGAAAAGGAGAAGAAAACTGGGCACAGTTTATTATATGCCTTAGAATTAGGGAGAACAAATTGTTCAGAGAAAGAATCAACAGAATGTCATGTGCTGTAGGGGAAGTCTCCTCAAGAACTATGGGAAAGTCTCAAGAGTGACATGATTAATATGTAAATCAAAACAATTCTATAAGCAGAACAAGGGGAACTATGTAAAGAGATCAATTTGGATGAATGAAGAACTCATGACAAAAAGATTTTGTTTTAAAGTGGACACAAGTTGAAAAATTGGACCTCTATTTTATTTTTCATTAGAAACATAGTATTTGTGTCAGGCTAGGGGTGTGCTATATATGTGGAAAATTCTAAATGTAGTCAGGTAGGGTCAATGTTTAGGTTTGTTTTGTTTAACTTCATTTTTTTTTTTTGGTATATGGCAAGGCTCACTGATTAAGATAGTGGAATTGTATATTCAGAATTAAATGTGATATAAAAGCAAAACACAACAATATTTTTTTAAAATATGTAAAAGATAGAAGTAAAAGCAGGTAAGAGTGATTAAATATAGAAGAATGCACAGTTTTTCAAGAAAATCATCAGGAAAAAGAGGAAATCTAGGGATAACAGAAAAGGATTTTATTTATATTGGAAATTTACATTTTAATTTATATCAAAAAAGAACATGAAGGAATGCAGATTAATATTGTGTTATGTTAACAATAATGGCCAAATTAAGCAAAATACACATATTAAACTTTTTCTTTTATATCTGCAAAGATGAAAGTTATTTAGACCATACACTATCAATACAGAGTAGAAATGTATGATAAGTAAAAATATAGTGAAATGAGGACCTAGCTGCCATTGGTAAGTTCATGTCATTTGGCTCAGACATGTCACTTTCCAAGGTTACAGAAATCACTGGAAGATGGGATTTCTTTATCCACTTCTTGTTATCCTGGGGGTGTGGTGGGGGGGAAGGGGCAGGGAGAACTACAGAGGAAAAAAAGTAATGCCATATTAATAGTAATGGAGAGGACAAGTGATATGTCAGTTTGGAGGAAGAAAGAGAGAATCTCCAAAGACTGAGTCCTTGAATTTGATTTAGATTCCTATAAAAAAGTCTAGGATGAATAATTAAAAGAATGCTTTGTAAATATGTGTTTCCTAGTAGAAAAAGTACCAGACTTGGGAGTTGAGAATACATGAATTTACATCTACCCTCAGGTATTTACTAGCTTTTAACCATAGGCAAATCTTTTATACTAATACTTTATTTCCTCATTTGCAAGATGAAAATAAAAATAGTCCTTGTCTCACAGGGTTGCTGTGAAAATCAAGTGAGATCAGTTAAATAAAATGCTTTTCAGACCATAAAACTTTTTGTTAATATTAGATATTATTATAAATGTTATAATTATTTTATCAACTTCATCATTCACATAATAAAAAAGAAACTGATAACAAAAAGCCAACATGAGTACACCAAGAATTGATCATGAAAGTCTATCCTCCTTTCTTTTTGACAGGGTTCCTCAGGTGGTATGGGGGTAGGTGGGTTTTTCAGAAGGAAAAGCACCTCTGGCATGAGGGCTTGTGGAGTCCTTTTTAGGGCTGCCCATCCATCTTTGGTTTCTATATATCACCTGTGTCTCCAAGAAGCTGTAGCACACACAGCAAACACAACCCAATAAAACTGACTTAGCAGACAGACTCAATAGTTTGAGGAAAAATAACAAGCCTCAAACCCATTTTTGAGTTAGGGGAATTTCTCCTTTAAGCATGTGAAGACTTCCCCATGGTGAATGGATTGAGGAGAACAATTTGTTCCGATGGCCATAAAAGTGACTAAAGCAGGTATTGTAGAGCACTTAGAGTTTGGTTAGACATTGAATACACAAGGTAATCCACTGCATAATGGTACCTTGCCAGTCATCTTGAGTATTGTCTTGCCACTGGACTTCCATGACTCTGGAAGAGAGAGTGAGGTGATGATTTTGTGCAACTCTGCCTCACTTAAATCCAATTCATGGGCAAGTCATGACATTACCCTATGATGTAATTGGTCCTCTTAAAAGATGAAAGACAAGCAATGAACAGCAACTAAGCTGGTGGTTTACATATTTCTCTGACATAGTTTATGATTTCTTCAAAAAGATTTGTCAATAATCTCTTATGTTACAGAAATATGCATAATGATGATGAAGAAACATTTTTAAAAGCACATGCCAGACACTATGGTGTTTTGCAAATATTATATCATTTGATCCTCACAACAATCTTATGGGAAGGTGTTATTATTTGTCCCCTTTTAAAGGTGAGTAAACTGAGAGAGAAATTGGTTAAGTAACTTTTTGAGCATCATAGAGCTAGTAAGTGTCTGAAGTCAGCTTTAAATTCAGATTTGACTCAGATTTTACTTTGGCTTTGAAGCTATATTCACTGTATCACCTAACTGCCATGTTGATAATGGTTCTCATCTAGAGATAAGGGTAAAATATTCTGCAACTGGATTCAAAAATCAACTGAACAAGAAAAAATATTGATAAGCTAAGGTTGGACAACAAATACATCATAGGGAAAAGATTTCAGACTTTTAGTGGACCTCCCATTCAAATCAAAGATTAAAATATTTTCCCACTATTATTGAAATTGTCTTTTATGGACTTTTAGCCTTTTTTGATCCATGAGATTTCCATAGGCAGCAAAGATCTCCACAAAATGGCAGAAGCTTGACTACAACTCTTCCCAATACTAAACTGGGTGTTTAAGCCTTTCTCCATTGTTCATGTGGAACACAGTGGAATGAATATGACGGAATGTAGGTTCCAATGTTGACACTGAGTCAGAGAACATAACACATTTTAAGTATGAATTGAAAGAAAAAATACTGAATTGAAAAGTATAATGTCTAGAATACTAGAAATAACAGTCCAAGTCTGTTCTCCTTTGGTCAAAGCACTGGTGGAATATTACACCTACATTTTTAAAAGTACATTTTTAAGCTCTGCAAAATTTATGGAGGAGATTACTAAAATATGATAGGTGACAAGCTTCAAGGCCAGCCATACCCAGATTTATTAATGGAACTTGGTATGTTTGATCTGAAAAATAGAAGCTTTAGCGTGAGGAGGGAGGGGAAATGGGACATGATAACTTGTTCCTACCATATGAAAGTCAGGCATGTGTCATGGGCATTACGTATGTTCTAACTGATCCTGTAGGGCAGGACTAGAAACTAAGATATGAAGTTTAAAGGTGGCAAATTTAATTCCCATGGGAGCAAAAACTTCACAACAATTAGAGTGATGAAGAAGTGGAATGAGCTGCTTTGCAATACAGGGGATTTTCTCCTCTAGAGATTTGCAAGTGAAGACAAGTTCCTGTAAAAGGGAATCTTAGAGGGCAGCTAGGTGGTGCAGTGGATAGAGCACTGGCCCTGAATTCAGGAGTACCTGGGTTCAAATCCAGCCTCAGACACTTGACACTTACTAACTGTGTGACCCTCAGCAAGTCATTTAACCCCCATAACCCCACAAAAAGAGGGATTCTTGATCAGGTATGTTGTTGTTGCTCAGTTGTTTCAAACAATAAGTTGTTGTTCATGTCTGAATCTTTGTGGCCCCATTTGGAGTTTTCTTGGCCAAGATACTAGAGTGGTTTAGTATTTCTTTCTCCAGGTCATTTTACATATGAGAAAACTGAGGCAAACAGGGTTAACTGACTTGCCCAAGGTCACACAGCTTATAAGCATCTAAGGCCGGGTTTGAACTCACTTCTTCCTGACTCCAGGCCTAGTGCTCTCTCCACTGTGCCACCTATTTGTCCACATTGAGAGGTTTGGATGAAGATTAAATTGTCCTTTTCAATTCTTTTATTGGTGATCCTCTGAATAACTAGTATTTCTCAGATACATTTATATGCAAAAAATAGAAAATTATACTGTGTTTATGATTCATTTTTAAAGTATTTTACATAGAGCAAGTGCTATTAATATGGAGTCCATGACCTTGTCTTTTAAAAAATATATTTTTAATTTTTTTCCAATATAAGTTGTTTCCTTTGTAGTCCTATGTATTTTATTTTATGCATTTAATAGCATTATTCTACACAAGGCTTCATAGGCTTCACCAGAAAGTCAAATGGGTCTGTCCATGACATAAAAAATAGTTTATGAAAAAGAAACCTTAACAACTTTCCTTCATTAGGACATCACGCAAGGACCCTTCATACACATAGCCATAACTCTGCATCTGTTCATTTAAGTCATGAGATAACACATGTAAAGTAGTTTGCAATTCTTAAAGCATTGTAGAAATATTAGTTGTATTATTATTATTACTATTATTGTTGTTGTTTTTATGTGAACTGATGCAAAAATAAATAAGCTGAACCAGGAGATTAATGTATATAATAGCAATAACATTATAAGTTAAAAACATTTGAGACATTTAAGAATGCTGATCAATACAAAGACCACCCATGATTCTGGCACATAAATGATGGAGCCTGGCATGCTCTGCACATCCTTACAGAGAGATAATAGTATATAAAATTAGAACAGGCCAATATGGCAATTTGGTTTGCTATGTTATTTATACTTTTTCTAAGCATTTTTTCCTTGCCCCCCCCAAAGAACAGAAAGGGTAAGAAGTAGATTTTTGTTCATTAAAAATAATATTTTAAATGAAAAAATAAAGATACAAACACAATAACGTTTCTTTCAGTCATTGTTTGAGTTTCACTTTCAGTGAGCATTCTGACAAGGAAGTATTGCTTTAATTTCTCATGCAGGATGCCCTGTGTAAAGTCCAAATGGAAGATGAATAGGCAATAAATTAAGACATTCTCCAGATGTTCCTGTCTATGGTTGACATTGCTATGATCCCACTTTCCTCATTCCCTTTCATCTTCCAACCCATTACTGGAATGAAGTTAGAGAAGAGAAGAGACATAGAAGTAGAATAGGCAATGGCTCTCTACAACATTAATAATGAATTGATTTATGTTTAGTGGTCCCAACTTCCCTTCTCTATTTGGGGTCATATCTTTCTAGCATATGTTCCAAGCATCATTGTTTGTACTTTTTCTTTCTCTTTCTCTATCACACATATATATGTACATTGCATATAGCTATATAAATTTATGTGTGTAAACATATACATGTGTATATATGCACATATATTGCTTCATTCTGAGTTGTGAGCAGCAGATAAAGCTTAATGTGGTATCTGCTTCCAAAGGTATTCATATTTTCAGAGCAGACAAAATCTTCAGTAAGAAATGAAACACTAAGAGTTGCTTACCAGGCAGTGAGAATGTGAGAAACATATTTTCTAGACATTCTTGTTCTTAAGGAACCTGGGAAAATTATTCTACTAGTTCGTAAGGCTTAACCTGAATAGTACTCAGTTTCTTCCTCTACAAAGCCTATATATAGTCTAGTTAGAGAGAGACAAGGTTTCACTTGAATCAAGTTGAGCATAGGGGCAAGGAAATGCAATAGGAATTCTGAAGGGAAGATCATTTTTGTCTAGGTCAAGAACTGTCCTGTTAGCCCAGGTCACTTTTCACATTAGCCAAGGCTTACATACCTCAGGCTGATTTTTCATCAATGATAACTTACTTTTATTTTCAGCCTTTGGGTGCATTACCCTTGCCTCCTTACAAGCACCCTTATCAGCAAGCAGAGAAAATAGACCTTCTTTGCTCTTATCTGCCCTTCCAAAGCAATAAGTGAGATAAGATTCCCTTTTGCTAGACCCTCTTGCTTATTCCCTTCCTTCCTTCTTGGTTTCATAGCCTAACCTAATAATTGCACATCCTTCCTAACAACAATATTGCAAATTCACCTATCTTTTCCATCCTTTGAAAGGTGTAGGTCTAGGAGTACACACACACACACACACACACAGTGTCAGAAAATCTCACTTCCTTTATTTTTTCCTTCTTCTGCATGAAAATCCTAGAAGCTCAGATCAGGGACTTTTGTTCTGTTTTACCTATTCACTCAAATGCAGCTACTTAGTAGAATGCTATGGTTAAAAAAAGAAAAAAAATAGTGTATTTTTTTTTAGTTCATTAAGTTTCTGAATACAAGAGGGACATGCTAAATTGGAGTCAAATGAGTCTGAGGCTAATAGAAAAGAACTTCCTTTAATTAAATATTATTCTTTTAATCAAACAATGATGTGAACAGTCTCAGGTGAGGTAGAATTAATCTGTCAGAATAGGAATGTGTTTTAAGTATCAGAATTTGCTTTGACTATAATATCTCCTTTTGTGATCATTTATTTCCTTCCATTGTTGCTGTGGGATATTGTGAACTTCTCCCCAAATATGCCTACACACACACACACACACACAAACACTCATACACACAGAATGAGAAAGAGAGAGAGACTGAGAGAGAGAGAGAGAGAGAGAGAGAGAGAGAGAGAGAGAGAGAGAGAGAGAGAGAGAGAGAGGAGAGGGAGGGAGAGAGAGGAGAGGGAGGGAGAGAGAGAGAGGTTGTCTTTCATCCCTATTACAGAGTGTTTGCTAAATACCAATTTCCTGGATAAAAAAAATAAATCCCATCTAGACATTCTTCTAAATATATAATTTTTCTCCCTTCAATGTAGTCTTCTATTTGGAATAACTAAAAGCATTTTTAATAGGGGAAAAAACTTTTCAGGAAAATTTCTTTCACAGTTAGGGACAGGAAAATACATTTCACAGTGGGAAATGCTGGCTTCCATGGAGAAAAGAAAAGAGTTTTGAGGAATTCATTTTATACCAACAATGGGGCATGAATTCCTTTGCCTGACCACTAAGTAATAATGCCTCTTTATTTACTAATCAACCTATACCAGGGTAGTTTCAGGAGCATTTATGGATTGATGGGAGGAGCAAGGCCTTGCTCTAAATGGACGAGAACTTAGTTAAAATCTTGCAATAATAACACTATTTGGGATTCTATAATTTGAGGATTGCTTCTCTGAAGTTGAAAGTGAGCTGAATGATATATCCAATGTAGGGCTTCAGTCAAAAATTTAGAATACACAGATTCACACAAGCAGGCAATGAAGAGAGAGCATGTGAATCTACAGCCCTAGCATTGATGTTCTGATATGATCCCCTTTGATCCAGGAAGTAAGAGGAAAGGAAAACCCTGGAGTATGAGCAGAGTGCTCCTCAAATTTTTGACATCATTTCTATGGATGAGTTTCTTGATGAAATGATGAAAAGGTGTTATTTCTGTGCACATACGTTTGCATAATCTGATCATTATTTTTGCATAAATTTTCCAAAATTGGGCACAGAGTTCCTCAGGGTGTAATCATCCATGGAAAAGCAGTATGAAACAGCCAATCACACTGGCCTTTTTTTTTTAAAGTTCCTTGATATGAGTATTGTAGGAAAGATTTTGAGTGCCAGGCTGACTATCAGAGAAATCTAACCTATCCAAACATTTTATCATGACTTAGCTAATTCAAGACAAAAAGCATTTTGACTCTAGACAGCCATGTGATTGATGAAAGAAACACAGTAGAGGGAGGTTTAGACATTTTTACTAGAAATAATACACAGATTAATTATGATATCCCTACTTCCTAAACCAGGAAAATCTATAACTGGACTGGAAGAGAGGGGGGCAGGAAGCAAATAAATTGATATATTACATTTCTTTAAATGAAGATATCAGTGAGTAAATTTTTACCATTATAACAACTTGTTATTACATAACAATCTAAAGTGAGCTCTCCAAAAAATAGTTCAATTTGGATAGTTTTCTAAAGGGATACCTTTTATAAAAAGGGAAATGGACTGGGCATATAAAGATATTGGTATGGTAGGTTTCGATAATTAATAACTATATTTACATCTAATTGAGAATGCATTCCTTCTCTTATCTCTGATTTCATCTATGTAGTTATTCATCCTTCCATTTGTGGGGCAGATCACAGCCAAGTACTGTTTTAGGAAATTGTTTTCATGAAGTGCTGGGCCCTGACAAAGTAACAACCAAAAAGCCTGCTTTCTGGTAAGGAGCTTTTCTCATTTTGGTGAAGCTCATCCTTGGTCAAGAAACATAAGCCTACCTTAATACTTCCTGCCTTAGTAGAATTTGCAAAAGCTTATATTCCAATGCCATAGATTTTGAGAATCCAGGGCAACCTTCATGTCACTGAATCAGAGTATTATTATTATTTTACTGGGCAATGAGGGTTAAGTGACTTGCCCAGGGTCACACATCTAGTATCAAGTGTTTGAGGCTAGATTTGAACTTAGATCCTCCTGAATCCAGGGCTGGTGCTTTATCCACTGCACCACCTAGCTTCCCTGAATCAGAGAATTTTTGAGTTGAAAGGGAACTGAACATCCATCTAGTCAAACTGATAACAACAACAAAAAATTCTCTACTACAACTCATTCAAATAGGTCCTACAGTTACTTACTTGACGACTTCCAATGAGGGGAAGTCTCCAGAAATAATCAATCTCAGTTCTGAAAAGTTCTAGGTAGGAAAAAAAAAATATTTAAATCTTGCAAAAATTTGTTTCTTTGTGACTTTCATACATTGTTCCTAGTTCTGCCCTCTGGTACCAAATAGAATGATTCTCTCTCTCTCTCTCTCTCTCTTTTTTTTTTTAAAGTGAGGCAATGAGGGTTAAGTGACTTGCCCAGGGTCACACAGCTAGTAAGTGTTAAGTGTCTAAGGCCGGATTTGAACTCAGGTACCCCTGACTCCAGGGCCTGTGCTCTATCCACTGCGCCACCTAGCTGCCCAAATGATTCTCTTTTATACAACAACCTTTCAAACTCTAAAAGAAATTGTTCATGTCCCTACTAAGTCTTCTCTTCTACAGTATAAATATCCCCACTTTGTAATTATATCTAACAGTGAGGCCTCAAAAAAAAAATCTTGTCTTAAAGTCTATTTTGTGATGTGATGCTTACTCCATATTCCATATTAAGGGAAAATATTACTCTCATTTAAAAAAAAATAAAGCAACAGAATTAGAAATGAGATAGTACATAATTTGGGTAATAACACAAAAACTTTATTTTTCATTTCAAATTACATCCATTTTAATAACATTTAAATTGGAAACATTCCATTAAAATGGAAATTTTTCAAATATTTTTCTTTATTTCCAAAACATATTAGCTATGATCATACTAAATATTATTAGACTTTTGAAAATAAGACTTCAGCTTTCCTGGTTGGTTCTATCATTTTATCTTCATTTTATAATCATATAGAATCTTAATACTATTTTGCCAAAATAATTTATAAAATGACCTAAAGGAACTTTAAAAAAAAAGATTTACACATTTTTCCTGCCTCCAGGATGGATTGGAGGTGATGTGACTTAATACCCAAGCTATGAATTAGATTCTCTCCTGTTCCCACTAGCCCTACATACTCATCTGATAGCTTTTTCCACACCATCCTTCAGTTACATTCACATCACTTTCACATTTAAATACATATAAACATAGTGGAGAAGATAATAAGCAAAGGTAGGTCCTAGAAAAAGGGTATGTCAATATCATGAGACCCTAGGATTGGGCAATGGACCTCATGTGACCAGGTAAATGTACTATAAGGTGTGGGTCCAGTAAAAAAACACATAATATAGATACAAGGTTCTCAGCATGACAATGGGCTTTCTTTCTGTGAGACTGGCTGCTGCATCTTCACCATGGAGGAAATGGGATCCCCAAAACCAATTTTGGCAACTTTGGGTAGATTCTTAATCACACCCTGATTAGGAACCTGTTGATCATTAATTGTGCCACATCAACCTGGGAGAGGAAACATGGTGAAAGCAAATTGTCCTTGGATTCAAACGGCAAGACTTTGTATACTTACTCTGACACTTACTACCTGAGTGACCTTGGACAGGCTACTTCATATCTCTGAGTATTCTTGTCTATAAAGTGATAAGAATAGTTATCCCATCTCCCTTGAGGGTTTTTCTGAAGAAATCACTTCTTGGTTTACAAAGTACTATATAAATGTGAGCTATTGTTATTTTGCCACTACCTTACCCATGACCCCTTTTCATTGAAACACAGAGGGATTAGATTTGTGAATGATAACATTGTATAAAGCTATCATGACTGAATAGAGAAGGGATGCAATGCTTCCCTATCCCATTAAATTTACGTTTCAGACTTCTGTTCTACTCACACTTAGTGAAGCAGCAGTTAAGTTTAGCAAAACCTAAGACTTGAATGTACTTCACAAGGTCATCTTATTCAAATTCCACTGAAATATGAGATGCTACTCTTCGTACTGGGTAAAGTTTTGTGTTTTGTTTTTTCTTTTACAAGTACTTGAAGCAATAATTGTTTGACAGCAATTCTGTGAGATGTTCTATAGCACAAGAAAGCACTGAAATGGTATATATGGTTGCTCTTCCCCACTCCATGCCAATCACCCATTCATCCCTAAATCTATTTGTTTCTAGAAGTCTCTTGAATATATTTGAAACAATAAAAAAATAGAAAATTACAATTACACATGTATGATGTATAGGAATGTATGTATACATACACATAAGTATGTATATATGTATGGATACACATATAAGCATGCATGTGTGTATATATGCATACATATACATAAATACATGCATAGATATATTTTAAGAAATAGAAGATAGTGGGATGTATTACAGATGAACATTGTTTGATGATTTCAATGATTCCCAGCATGTCTCTTGACACAAAAATTTTTTTTAAAGAGTTGTATTCTCTCATGATTACTACCCTTGCCTTTTTTTATTCTTCCTGAAGCATATTAGATTCTTATCTAGTCCTTTATTTTAACACCATGCATGTCTTTCTGAATCATGTGTGTCTTTTGTAAACAACATAATGTTAAATTCTGGTTTCTAATCCATTCTATCTCCTTCCATTTTACAGGTGAGTTCATTCCATTCACATTCAAAATTATGATTAGTAACTGTATTTCCCTCTATCCCATTTTCATCTGTTTCTTCTATTCTCTCTTTTTATCCTGTTCCTCTTCAAAAGTTGATTTTGTTTCTAAACACTGTTTACCTTAACCCACCCTCTCTTTTATCACCCCCCTACTTTCCCTTATCCTCCTTTCCTCCCATTTCCCTATTGGGCAAGTTACATTTATATACATAACTATGTGTGTTGTGTATTTTTCATTCTTTGAATCATTCTGTTAAGAGAAATATTCAAGCACCCCTCCCCATTTCCTGCTCCATTGTAAAAACCTCTCCTTTGCAGGCCTCTTTTATGTGAGAAAATTCTTCCCATTCTACTTTTCCCTTCCCTCTTTTCCCAGTGCAACCTTATTTTTTTTAGGAGATCATTCCAACATAATCGACTCACACTTATGTTCCCTTTATAACACCCCTAGTAATGATGCAAATCTTAGGAATTAACATAAATTATCTTCCTATAGAGTAATGTAAATATGTTAAATTTATTGAATACCTTTTGATTACCCTTTTGTGTTTACCTGTTTTGGTTTTTTGTTTGTTTGTTTGTTTTTTGTCGGGGCAGTGAGGGTTAAGTGCCCAGGGTCACACAGCTAGTAAGTGTCAAGTGTCTGAGGCGAGATTTGAACTCAGGTACTCCTGAATCCAGACCCAGTGCTTTATCCACTGTACCACCTAGCTGTCCCCTGTGTTTACCTTTTTATGCTTCTCTTGAGTCTATGAAAGTTCTCTATACCATTAAATAACCATTTTTTACCCCGAAGGATTACGTTCAGTTTTGCTGGGTAGGTTATTGTTATTTGTAATCCTGGCTCCATTATCTTCCAGAATATGAAATTCCATGTCCTAAATATGTTTTGTGATCCTGACTGTTGTGCCACTATATTTTTTTCTTTCTGGTTTCTTGTGATATTTTCTCTTTTACCCAGAAGTTATAATATTTATCTATAATATTCATGGGGATTTTTATTTTAGAAGCTCAGGTAATGATTAGTGCATTCTTTCAATTACTGTTTTACCCTCTGAATTACCAGGGCAGTTTTCCTGGATAAATTATTGAAATATGATATCAGGCTCTTTCCATTTATCATAGCTTTCAGGTAGTCCAATGATTGTTAAATTATCTCCCCTCCATCTATTTTCTAGGTCAGTTTTTTTAAAAACAAATTTGATGAAATATTTCACATTTTATTATGTTTTTTCATTCTTTTGGACTTTTTTATTTCTACTTTCGACTTGCACATTTCTAATTTTTAAGGAATTGTTTTCATGAGTGAGGTTTTATACTTTTTTTTTTATTTGGTCAAATCTACTTTCTAAGGTATTCTTTTTTTTTTTTTTAGTGTTATATATCTCCTTTTCAATTTGGTCAATTCAGCTTTTGAAGGACTTTTTTTTTTCAGCATTTTTGTTTCCTTTTTACCAAGCTAAGCTGTTAATTTTTTTCCCATAATTTTCTTCATTTCACCATTTTCCCAGTTTTTCCTCTACCACTCTTATGTCTTTAACTCTTTCCAGAATTCTTGTTGGATTTTAGTCCAATTAATAATTCTCTTTGGAACTTTAAAAACTGTTTTTATATTATCATCTTCTGATTTTGTGTTTAGATATTTCCTGTCATTGTATTAGGTTCCTATGGTCAATTTATTTTGTTGTTGTTTACTAATTTTTTATCCTATTTTTTACTTTAAAGTTTATATTAAAATTGATCTCTATTCACCTTAGAGTGGGGAGGAACTTTGTCAAGCTTTAGGTTTTTTAATACTGCTGTTTTTAGAGCTAGTTCTGGGGGTCTGCAAGTCACTGATGTTTCTAAGGTGGTGTGATGGTCATTGCTCTCTTGGTCTTCACTAAGATCTTTACCTTTGATCCCATCCAGCCTTATGCATTAGTGTTCTCTTTACTTTGGAACTGTGACCAAGGCCCTTTCTTTCATGAGACCTATCCCTAGCTTTCCTCCCCTCCCTGGAACTGTGACCCAGAACTGTGTATGGGCCAGAGAGTTACCAGTCAATGAGAGCTGTACTCAGTGTCAATAGAATCCCTTGCAAATTTTTTCTGCCCAGTTGTCTGATACCCTTACCATCTCTGGCCTGAGAGTTTCTGGAGCTCTTGCTGTTGCAACCATTGTCGCCACCCTGGCATGTGTGAACTCTGGGCAGGCCTCTCTTCCCCCAAGTGTCATAGATGTCTTATGCTGACCTCTTAACTTTTTGTAGGCTGAGAAATGTCTTATACTGACATTTTGTTGGTTCTGCCACTCAAAAATTTGATGAGGCATTATTTTAAAGTTGTTTAAAGAGGCACATTAGCAGCATTCAGCTGGATGGCTGCTCCTAACCTATTATCTTGTTCAGTTGACTTTCTGCTAAAGCTCTTTAAGAATCTGTTGCTTGGGGGCAGCTAGGTGGTGCAGTGGTAAAGCACCGGCCCTGGATTCAGGAGTACCTGAGTTCAAATCCGGCCTCAGACACTTGACACTTACTAGCTGTGTGACCCTGGGCAAGTCACTTAACCCCCATTGCCCCGCAAAAAAAAAAAAAAAAAAAAAAGAAGAAGAATCTGTTGCTTGATTTATAAAATATTATATATAAAAGGTATTTTAGAGAGAATCTAGTTAAACACCCTTCATTTTACCCATGAAGAAACTTGATTCAAAATAGATTAAATCATTTGTCTAAGGCCACATAGATATTTATAATTATGATCACTCCTTTTCCATTAAAAAATGAAATATTGAGTGACATTACTTTTAATTGTTAGTTTTCAAGCAAAATTTTGCAAAATCCTCTACTTAATTCTCTGTCAGGAAAAGTACAGAACCTCAGAGATTATCTGCTCATTCTTTTATGTGAGCAAAACTCCCTTATATAATATAATTGACAAGTCATTATCCAGCCTTAGTTTGAAAATCCATAGTAGTTGTGAACTCACTACCTTGAGTCAACCTATTTTACTTTTAAGGTTGCTGTAATTGTCAGAAAATTGCATCCCTCAGCCCTCTTATATCAAGCTGATTGTGATATTTACAGGGAGAAAAAGGATACCTTCTCTTCCCAATGTTATCTTCTAACTACTTGGAGAGAGATATGATTCCCCTCACATTAAGTCTTCTCTTCTTCAACCTAAACATATTTAGTTCCTTTAAATGATCCCCATATGTTACCACACAATTAAGATCTGAAACATTATAACTGAAAGTCAGAAGAAGATAGATTATATTGAGCATCTAATCCTGCCCCCATTTCCCCCCCTCCCTAGGGAAGTGAGAGTTTAAGAATCATGTTGACAATTTTTGGTCCAAATGTCCTTTTAGGAATGTACACATCAACTTTGTGTTGGCTCAGTGAATTTCAAAATGATTGCCCTTTACTTGATCCTAAGGCTATCTGGAGATATCTTCCTGAAGATTCCTTATGACAAATTCCAGTTATTCAAAAAAAATTACAAAAGACAAAAACTAATTTGGTCCAACTGTAATTTCATAGATTGACCCTAAGATATACCTTGATTGGTTGGTGCTCTTAAAACCTGCTGTGAATCTCCTTAACAATATAGGGAGGATTTCTCTCTGCTCCTTTTTGTTTTATTTTGTTCAGGCATTCTTCAGTCATGTTCAATTCTCTGTGACTCCATTTGGGTTTTTCTTGGCAAAGATACTGTAATGGTTCACCATTTTATTCTTCAGATCATTTTACAGAAGAAGAAATGGAGGTGAACACAGACAAGTGACTTTTCCAGGGTCATATAGCTAATAAGTGTTTGAGGCTGGATTTGAACTCACAAATATGAGTCTTACTTCCTCTCTAGGCCTGGCACTCTATCCACTGTACCACTTAGCTGCCAAAATAAAGGCTATTCCCAACTGCCTAGTAGTGGGAAGTCTTCATGGATGAGGTTTCTGAGTTTGACTTTCAAGGATGGGTACGATAAGGGTATGATAAGAAGGGGAAGATGGAACAAAGGCATGGAAGCAAAAGAATGTGGCATATACAGAGGCCATATCGGCTATAACAAGTCATATAAAATGAATGTTGTAGTTCCATCATTTCATTTATGTCTAACTCTTGGTCACCCCATTTTGGACTTTATTTGGCAAAATATTCGAGTGGTTTGCCATTTTCTTCTCCAGCTCCATTTACAAGTGAGGAAACTGAGGCAAACAGGGTTAAGTGACTTACCCAGAGTTTCACAGCTGTCAGCATCTAAGGCCAGAATTGAACTCAGGAATATGTCTTCCTGACCTCAGGTCCTACACTCTGATATACCACTTAGCTGACCATTCACTCTTTAGAAGGTGGCAAAATTCATCTTTCCTTTCCCTTTTTGTTCTCTTCCCAATGCCATTAATGTCCTACCCTGCGGATACATTTTATGTAATTTCCCAGCAGAAATTTGACCCTTATATACACTCTGAGACTACTGTCCCAACCCCCACTGACACTGAAGTTGGATCCCCAGTGACTGGCTCTTCTAGGGGTAGAATAGCTATAGCTCATAAGCCCCTACTGTATTATTCCCTCCATGATTACTGATAGATATGAATAAGTCAGCCAGATTGACATGGGAGCTGGTTTAGGGGGCTGACTCATCCAAAGAATTGGCAGGCTCACAGCAAACTTTGTAAAATAGAGATTTATTAGGAGAGAGGAATACATGGAAAGGAGAGAATAAGGCAGAGACTGTCCTGCTGAATGGAAGGAAAATTAACCATTTATACATTTCAGACAAGGAAGACTATGTGCCAAGTAAGAAGATTGCAAAATAATTGGGGAAGGGATGTTTTGGGGGTTGAATAGTGAATTATCAGTCACACATCTTGTTGACATACAAAAAATCTATATCTCGAACATATGGAACTTTCATATCATCCTTGCAGACCTTGATATGCTTATCAGTGTTTACATCATAGATTGAAATATTTCTAAATATCCAGGGTCTCTATGACCACTGGTCCATGTGTCTTAGCAACATAACATTCCTGAGGTGGGAAACAGTTTTTTGTTTTTTGTTTTTTTGTTTTTTGGGTTTTTTTTTCAGAAAACTTTGGTTTTAGTGTCTAAATCTTAAGGATTGTTTTTCACTTCTGCTAAATGTAGGATCTAAGTTTCTTAGGGTCTACATCCCCCCACAAGATTTAATCATTTTTTAAAAAGGGATATTTACTGAAGTAATCATAATAAGAATTGGTAAAAACCCATCCCCAACCCCCAATCTGTTGCATACTCCTTCCAAGTACACATGGAATCCAGGGGAAGTAAAGTTCAATCTTAAAGAACCATGTGGCAAAAGTATCACTACAGCTCCTGGTTTGTGACTACATCTTTTTCTTATTTACCTAAAGATGGTTGTTGTAGTAGTTGTTGTGTTGTTTTATTTTGTTTGGTTTTGCGAGGTTCCTTATCAAGCTATTTTTCTTATATGTATCCTTTTTGTCTAAGATGTCAAAAGAAATCTAAGTCTTCTAATACCCTAAGTCTTCTAACAATCCTATTTAATAAATTAATAAAGTTTATAAGATCCTGTTCCAGTGGGGTGGGGGGCAGGGATAGAAAGGAAGGCAAAGAGAAATGAGGCTAAATGCCTGGGCTATTCTGCTTCAACTCCCCCACCAAACCCTAGTGATTCCTTATCAAAGACACTTGTAAGGCTTTCACCTTAAGTAGGCAGATGCTTGAATTGCTCATTCTAAACTAGCTTCCAGGTTTTATATAAGTCCCATAGACTATGTTCAAGTCCCTCAACCAATCTGAACAGATTTTCTGTTGCACCTAGTTCAACTTCATTTTAGTGATTAAATAAATCAAGGAGATGCCCAAGCCTTTTTCACATCTAGTGAACATTTGATTGATTCACCAGGGATCTGCTTTCACCTGATAAAGATATCAGGGATAAATGAGGTGAGGTTATTTTTTGGGAGCCTCAATTGAGCCCCACCTTATTTTTAAACTCTACTTTATATCTGATACATTCTTGGATGACTCATTATGCGGGAATCATATATTTTAAAGACGAACAAGAGCTTGGATATAAAATAGGCCCACCTTCTCAATTTCTAGACAATGAAATAGAAACTAAAATATCATATAGTCAATAAATAGCAAAGCTGTGTTTCAAAACTACCACATCTTATTCCAAAGGCAGGATATGGTCTTCTTGTCAAATTCATCATGAAATGGCTTAGCTCTAGTATTAGTAACTCTATTCATGTTCTACCCCTCAAAATACTCAGACAATTTTATAATTATATTTTTCATGCACTTTTTATATCTATTATGGATAAATGATCATGGTATGATTTATGGTAATGTAACACTGCACTCAGAGAACTTTTTTTAAAAAATCATATCTTCCTAAAAATATACAAAAGAAGGAATTTTTTTTTAACTGATGCTCCAACCAATGGGCCAGAATAAATTTACTGTCTCTTTTGTATTGTCTTATAAAGCCTACATTGGTTTTTAAAAGTTGATTTCACTGCCACTCCCCAGCATGTCTCCTTATTGATGTGAAGCAGAGAAAATTGCTAATTGTAATGTCAGTGGAAATATAGCTACGAGGAAAAAAGGGATATGTGCCAGAAGTTGAGTGTTTCTCCTCATAGGAGCCTGGGAAGGTGGAAGGTGTATAAAGAAGTCTCTGCACCATGGGCTTAGTCTCCTGGTGACCTCATCTTCACCTGTCAGCTCAAGCTCTGAGAGTTAGCCCCAGGATCACAAACAATTTCTATGTCTTAATAATATTCCAAGTTGAGAGCCAAGTGATTAATCTTAAGGTGAAAAATCTTCTAAATCTATGTATATGTCTTAATATAATATTTGTCTATTTAAAGTCTTTCTTAATACAACTGGAAAGGAGGTGTCATTTTTTTTCCCATTTTAATCTGAATTCAGTGGGATAAAACAGACCTGGAAATGTAAATAATTCTTTGGCACTACCTTGAGAGAAGTGTGATTTTTTAAGTGCCAAGTGTCCTAATTCAGAATGAAAAAGAAAGTGATTCTTTCTGGACAGTAAACAGCACTGACATATAATCATTTCTACTTCAGTTCTTCTCTATATGTTTTGGGAGTGTGGGGGAGGAAGAGATCTGGACATGTGATTTCATATGTGGGAGAACTTCCCATGTAAAAATTTTCTCTGTCAATACAGGTAAGCAACTCCTCTCTGAGATATACTCTTAGAAACTTTCCTGAATGTTCAATGATTTATTTAGAATCACACAGGTATAATGTGTCACTGGAAAGATTTGAACCCTGGTGTTCTCAACTCCATGTTCACTACTCTGTTCAATACACCATGTTGTTTCTATGACTTTATACACACATTCATAAATGTATTTTCCTGGACATAGTTTCAATTTTGTATCATTGTTCACCTTTGGATTTTTCCATCTGTAATCCATTATACAATATCCAATAAGTTTATACATACATGTTTCTCATGGTGTTTTCCCTGATAAAAAGTTCATTGTCCCCAATGAGCCTTTGTGTATATATGTATGTATGCATGTATGCATGTTTCTATATATCTTTATCTACTTGTATTCTTTGCACATATTCAGCGTAGTCTGGATCATAGTACTCAGAACGTTGTCTGTTTAGGACACTAGATCTAAAGTAATGAAATCAGTAATCAAACTCCAAAAATGTTCTACATCCATCCCCTTATCTCCATTCACATGGACCACCATCCTATTTTAGGACATTATCATTGCTTCCAGAATTATTAGAATAATCTCTTAATTGGTTCCCCTGGCTCTTGACTCCCCCTTTCCAATATATCATTCACACTGGGGAAAAGTTAATATTCCTAAAGCATATATCAAACCACACAAGTCTCTTATTCAAAAAGTTTCAGTGACTCTCTTTTCTGTCTGGGATAAAAATTGAAAGAATTATTTCATATTTTAAAACCTTACCATTCTAGATCCAAGCTATTTTTTCCATCTTATTTAACACTCTAGGCTCCAGTCGAACTGCCTTAGGCTCATATATGAAACATCCAATCTGGCTCCAGGTCTTTTGCCCCCATGTCTGGACTGTTCTCCTTTCTTACCTTGGATTCTTGGAGTCTTGAATCCATAGCTTCTTTCAAGGTTCATTGCAAAATACCTCCTCTGATTTGAGGGTCTTCATCCCACCAATTTTAGCCTTCCCCCAATTACTTTCTCTATATATTGTATATCCTTATCTGTGTACATATCGTTCCCTATCCCCCTGTTCCCATCTTAAGAATGTAAGAAGCTGTTTCATTTTTGCTTTTGTATCCCCAATGCCTAGTAGAGTACCTGACACATAGTAGGTAAAATGAATAAATATCTGATGTTTATTACCTATCAGCCTATTGGGAAAAACTCCTTATTAAATATGTAAGGGTCATTGGAGGCAATAGAATCATATGAACAGAAGACAAGAACCTAACCACCTCGTTATAATATGGTAGGCAGATTTTATAATGCAAATTCCACTGAGGGTCCTCAACAAAAATGAATATAACATCCAAGCACATACAATTTTAAATCTCAATTTTCTGAACATATTGTCAACATGTTGACTGGGTCATATGAATTTTTTTCAGATAAATGTTTTTTTTTAGGTTAGGAGTCCCTCATATTACTAGATTATTTATTCCCATTTATTCTTTCTGAAGTTCTTTTTTTCTTTAAAATCACTAATGGGTGCCCCTTCTAGTAGGTTAATAGATGAATAACACTCAGGGCCTGCTTGTCACAATTAAACCAGGCTCAAGAAAACCATAATATCCAGTTCTGGACAACACTGGTCCTTTACATACTCTTTCTCTTGCTTCCAACTCTACCAACTCTGTGCTTTTCCAGGAGAATTCTTGGGTAAATATTGGGAAAAAATACTGATTTATGCTAATTTGTTTGTGAATTCGGAGAGGCTTATGATGACACTTCAAGATTAAGTCACCAAAAACAACAGAAATAGTAGAGACCTAACAAATTACTTCAGACTATAAATATTCATCATCTTTCCAGCAATCCTTAAGAATTTTTTTTATGATTCTTTTGTAGAGAAAGATTTTTCTCCTATTTGATGGAAAGAATGCTGGTTTAGTATTATCTATTATACATATATATGTATATATGTATTTATTTATAAGAAACCTAGCTTCTCCTAAATATCTCCAGTTTTCAAAGTTGTTCTCTCTTCAGATGATACTGAAGCATTACTAAAATCACAAGTGACTCTCTCCTAATGGTCTCAATAACCAATTCTTCCAGCTGCACAATATCTTGTCAGACAAGTTTCCTTTGGTGATTACAGTATCACACAAGACATCTCAGACCTAGGTGAAAGCTAGGTTACATTTAACAAGATATGACTTCATGACTAGAACTAGACATTATGGCTCAACTTTTGTAGACTTTAAATGTAGCCTTCAAAATATCTTTATAAAAGTCGACTACAAACTGTACTGGTACCATAACATCATCACAGAACAAACTGGTGCACATATCACATGAGTATAGTAGACTGAAAGAAACTTATAAAACCACTTTTGAATGGATGCTACAATCCCAAATACTTAGAATTTCTATGATATACAAGGTGAGTGCTTTCAAAATATAGAGACATGGAATATAAAATCAAGATCTTATTAGAATAGGATGAAAGAGTATCACTATTATCAACTGCATTTAGAGCTTTAGCAAGGATGCTTTTTGTGAGACTACAGAGAATAAGCTTGCATCCCAATACTTTTTTTTTTGCAGGACAATGAGGCTTAAGTGACTTGTCCAAGGTCACACAACTAGTAAGTGTCAATCAAGTGTCTGAGGCCAGATTTGAACTCAGGTCCTCCTGAATCCTGGGCCAGTGCTTTATCCACTGCACCACCTAGCTGCCCCCAATATTCTTTTTTTAAACTTTTTTTTGGGGGGGGCAGGGCAATGTGTGTTAATTGACTTGCCCAGGGTCACACAGCTAATAAGTGTCAAGTGTCTGAGGCAGGATTTGAACTCAGGTACTCCTGAATTCAGAGCTGGTGCTTTATACATTGCACCACCTAGCTGCCCTTCCCCCAATATTCTTAATCAGTAACAAAAAGCAATTATTTTATCCACATGTTCAATAGTCCATAGAACATTGAATATAAAGGAGTAAACAGAAGGATCTAATATTTTTATCTGAACCCCACTGAAAAGATAAGAACAGTAAAACGATAAACATACCTAATAATAACATCCAGTCACATAAGATCAACAGCTAATTGCCAGCCATTTCCAAATAATGTGGTTTGTTCTCTGGCCATTTTCTTGCTTGACCAGAACTCAGACTCTCTCTTGGGTCTTTGGATTCTAGGAGGTCAGCTTTCTTCTTAATTTACCTAAAACCATGCCATCATGTGAGTTCCCACCCATTTCCAAACCATGTTGTCATGAATCATCATCTGTTTTTAGCTCTCTTTATGTGTTGCTTTTCTCCACTAGAAGGTAAGGTCCACAGGGGCAGAGACAGTTTTCTGTTTTGTTTTGTATTTGTATTTGTATTTGTAACTTCAGTACTTAGGACAATGGCTAACATAGAATCAGTTTTTAATCGATATGTTTCCATCAATTCCTTCAAATGGAGAAAGTCATATATGACCCAAAGTCATAGTCAAATCAATGTGGGTATTTTTATTTAAATTAAACATACAAATGAGATTTTAATCATGCAAGTTCAAATCTTTGCTGTGAAATATGAATTTTTCTTTGTTTCTTTATTTGTATTATGGATATGCTTAGGAACATGAGACATCATCCTACTAAACAGAAAGTTAACATATGATAGTTTCATAGAAATGTCTGACATAATCCTGGCAAGAAATCTCAAAGAGGGCATGATCTGAGGCAAAGCATGAGGGAGAATAGCAAATCTGACCAAGGTACTCAACCACTGATTCTCTAGACATTGTCATACTCTTTCCCAGTACTTTGAAAGATGGCCATAAAGCAGATCATTTCTCTTAAAGTAATCCCAGAGGATTGCTTCTGGTGATAGCCATCTTATTCTAAATTGCACTGGACATAAAAATATTCCCTTTACATGGGGAGAAGCCAGGAAAAGGACTTCTCCTTCCTTTTATACTATATGTACAGAACTTAACTTGTTTTGTTTTGTTTTCTGAAACACCCAAACCTATGGGAATCTAGGCATGGCTATAAATTTGAGGTGAACTCATTCTGAAAGTAAGCTAAGACCTAAGTGTCTCTTCTGGTTTATTTGCATTTTATAGTACATAAAGATATGACATAGCAATACAATTACAATGCTTGCATGAAGAACAGGAGTAAGAGCATTGTTGTAGACTACCATTTCCTATCCAAATGTTGTTACATGTAAGTGAGGGTCTGAAAATAGGATTTTATCTGTGATTAATTCCATATCATAATATGTCATGATATTAAAAGGTTACACTCTAGGATAAATAGAATCTTCTCTAAAGAACTACTCTCCAATTATATAAATATGTATATAAACTCCTTTAGGGTGGGGGTTGTCATTGTTTGACTATCAGCATAATTATGTTTTATGGTCTCCCAAGAATAACAATAGAGAACTACTCAAAGTGTAATCCCTCTTACATGAAATATAAATGATGGATGTGAGCAGGCTGAAATACTTTACAAGAAAGTTTTTTGAACAAGAAGATATTAGCAAGGTTATAATGCTTATCTAAAAAAAGTGGTCTGGTCACATAGTAAGAGAGGGGGGATAATAGATACCATGTATTCCATTACCATCTATGCAAAGTCAAGAGAATAGAAGAAAGGTTTCAGTATATTGGGTGGATTCCCCAAGGCAAATTTATGGGAGAACATGGATAAGTTCATACAGAATAGGCATCTATATATGGGTTGTGATATTAATCATTAGAAGGAATATTCGCATGGATATGATCTCAAGTCTGTCAAAGTATTAAAACAGAAAATAGCCACAGTATCTAGAAGAGTTCTTTATACAGGGTTTGTGGTTAATGGATATTTGTGGAAGGAAGGAAGGAGGGAAGGAGGAAGGAGGGAGGGAGGAAGGAAAGAAGGAAGAAGAAATAAACCTTTTATAAGTATTGTTTTCGTATGTACTAGCAGTCTTAAAATGTTAATAACCTTCCTTGGATTCTGCTGTCTACTATGAAAACTTTTGGGATTTCATTATAGTTTAGGGGCAATAAAACAATGCAATATACTGTATGTTCATAAGCATAAAATGCTCTAAATGTTCTTCAGCAAAATCTGTTCCTTAGATTGATGTTTTCATGAGCAACCTGAATGAAAGGCAATGTCAAGAACAATTCACAAGCCTTGTTGATACTGTCATAAATAATTACTGTAAATTGTAGAATGTCTTAAAATCATATAATGAACTGTTTTAATCAGGTTCATACTGTTTTAAAATAGCCTATAGCACTTTTTAAAAATTCCTAAGCTGGGTATTGGTCTTTTTGTAGCTTAGGTCAAGACTGAGTGTGGTTAAATTCAACTAGAAACAGGCACTTTAATCATTCCATCCATCCAATTTTCTGAAGTTATTTTAAAAGTATTATTCAGTGGGATTGCTGTTTTTGGCAGTCTGTACTGTAGTGCTAGCTTCTACTGTGTTATACATACCTGCTAGACATTTCCTACAAACATGACAAATGCTTATATTTATTTAGTGATATACTTTAGCAGCCTCAGTCTCTACAGCAAACCTTTGAGATAGTTGTTGCCAATGTTTTTACACCCATTTTTCAGATGAAGAAACTGAGGCTTAAAGAAATTAGATGACATCCATAGTGTCACACCTAGTAAGTATAAGAGGTGGGATTACAATCTATTTCTCCTCTAAAGGAAAATCTAGCCTTATTTCCACTATACCATAGTATCAAATAGGTAGATTTCACCAATGATAAAGAGGAGGTAGCATATCTGGCATACTCTCTAGGCATCATAATGATGAGATGAGGGTAAAATATTTATAACTCATCAAGGTTTTTAAACATACACATACTACATATATACACACACATTTGTGTGTATGTCTATCTAGTTTGATTTGATCCCCACAATAGTCATATAAAGTTACTATTAATCTTCCCATTTTATAGATGAGAAAACTAAGGATGAGAAAGGTAAAATGATTTACCCAGGGTTAGACAGCTAGTAACTGTTAGAGACATAATTTGAATTCAAGTCTTCCTAACAAGTATCAATCAACTTTAAAGTAAATCTCATAAAAACACTAAATGGAGGCAGCTAGGTGGTGCAGTGGATAGAGCACCGGCCCTGGATTCAGGAGGACCTGAGTTCAACACTTTACATACTTACTAACTGTGTGAACCTGGGCAAGTCACTTAACCCCAATTGCCTCACAACAACAACAACAAAAATACAACAAACAAAAACACTAAATGAAAGTTACCTCTAATTAACTAAAAAAACAAAGCTGAGTAGAACAGTAAAATATTTCCCCAAATCATGACTAAGACAAAAAAGTATAAAAGTTCTAAAGTCCAAGAAAGAACACAGAAATTCTGAAACTGAAATTCAAAGGAAAAAAGTATTAAACATCATATATAGGTCTTTAAAAAGTTTCAAAAATATTTTAGCAATAAAAATATACATCCCAAGTCATGTCTTTATCTTGTAGCTTGCAGAATATTCCTCTTAGACTAAAAACTGAATCACTTTTTCTGCTTTAAGGGCAAAACTGGAATTTTTATGGGTTGTAACTCCAAAGGTAGAGAGAATGTCATGGTAATTTGAGTAAAGTATCCAGTAAAGAACAAGAATAGTTTTAATTAACCTAAACAGTAATACAAATAAGTAAATGTACAAACAACAGAAAAATAAATGAATAGATAAATGAGCATACATGCAAAAAAAAAAGGATTAATGAATGTTTGGACCTATGACCACTGACGACTATAATAATATAAAACTGATTTCTCTCAGTTTTAAATTGTTAATTTAAGACTTGCAATAGGCCATTTGTGTGTTCATATGTATGCATGTGTGTTTAATGACCAATCTCTAGGACTTCTGGGTTCTTCATAGTTCTTGAGACTTTAGGGGTTATCATGGCACAAGTAGTTTAAATTTGATGCTCTTTGGGAATCATTAGCCCAGATATTTTTGTACAATATAAAATGTTACAACATTTCTTTAAAATTTTAATTTTCTGGTTTTTCCAGCTTTTCTTTCTCTTTTATATAACATTTTATTAGAGCTTTGGAGATTGATCTTGTTAGGTTGCTCTGAGAGAATTGTTTCTCTTCCTGTTCCTAAGGAACATATTTTGACTCCATAAGCATTATTACATTATTATAGTTACTTTTCAAAGAAAGAGTATAATTTAATGACTACCATATGCATTGATATGCATTGATCATTTAGAGAAAGAAATATTGAAAAACACTATGCTACCTTGCTCATTATTTTGAATCAAGTACCTACCTTGGTGGAGTCTTACTTTTTTATACTTTTCCCCAGTGTTATTTTGGTCACAAATGCTAACTGTTGGAAATGAATATATATATATAGAGAGAGAGAGAGACAGAGACAGATAGACAGACAGAGACATAAAGTAGAAATGCATATGTATATTTATATACATACATATATGAATGTGTATGTATGTATATTAATATGTGTATTTATATACATAGGTATGTATTTTCCCCTCACCTCTCAGTTTGCCTAACTTTTTATTATTATTTCCAAATCTTCCCTTTCCTTACACCTTGGAAATAGAACTCTAAGAATTCATACTGTCATTTGATATCACATTTGGGTTACTGTTCTAAGTTATATTGAATTTAATCATGGGGTCACTGGAACCAAGCAGCTTTGCTGTGTCTAATCTACTAACTGCACATTTTCTCTGAGATTGGAAAGGACCAGTCCTATTAGGATTTCTGACATAGAAGGTCAATAATTCTTTAGTTCATCCATTTTTTTTCATTGTTCAACACTTCTCAAAGTTTCTTTTTTTTTTTAATGGGAAGTCTGAAATCACCTCTCACTGATAGATATTCTCTTGTCTTCCTTATGTTTTCATCATGACAGCTATTATTCTTTTCTCACTAATTTCCACTCTTCCAGTAAATGGCTTGTCCTTTTAACTTACTATCTCCACTACTAGACTGTATAAATATATTTAACCCAAAGTGATCACATACAGAGGATTTCCTGTGCAATTCTATTTTTGAACTTGGATGGATTGCTCAAAATATGTTAATAACAATACAGCCAGGAAGTATAACCTTTAAAAAAATTCATAATTTTTAAAGCATAAAACTAAGAGGAATTTATGTGTGCTCCATCATTATCCATGTAATATCAAAAGTACTTTAAGGATGTCTCCAAAGTGCTGAGTGGTCACCTTTGGATAGATTCATGGGAAAATATGGAAAATACTCACACAGAAGAGGCAGGAATTGATAGGTTGTGATCTGCATTATGGGATTGAGTATCCACATTGATGAAATAAGATATGGTATAATGTTAGGTATCCAGATTCCCTCACAGTGTTGTGATATAAAACAAATGAAAGAAATAATAAGGGCATTTTGGAAAGTAATGGTGGTGCTGGTGATGATGAAAGATAGATAGACCTTTAAAGTTTACAAAAACACTTATACCTATTATCTAATTTGATCCTCACACAGACCTGTTAGGTACTATTATTACTTCTATTTTATGAATTAGGAAATTGAGGAAGAGAGGTTAAAAGATTTGCCCATGGTTAAATAGATAACAAGTGCCTGAAGCATGATCATTACAGGTCTTCCTGGCTACAAGTCTAACAGTCTGATTTTCAGCATATTGGTATTTCCTTTAATAATGCATATGGCAAACTTTTTATAATTTAGTATATGGTCTTCAAAAGTTATTGTGGTTGAAAACTTATCATCCTTTGACCAGTCTGGTAATAAACATCTCTGACAGATCCATTCTCATTATTGGATGGCAGGCATACAACTAGACCCATATTTGTTGAGTATAGACCTGTAGGCCCATGGATTTAGAGTCCTAAAGAAAGTCTCAAGTGACATTGAAAAGTAGGATGCAATTGGTGATAGGATCCTTGACTCCGAGTCAGGAGGGCCTCCATCAGAATCTTGCCTCTGGTACATTGCTAATAGTGTGCCCTTGAAGCAGTTATTTCACCTTTCTGAGCCTCAGTACCCCACTCATAGTGTAAGAGGATCAGTGGACCATCCCTTGATTTTCAAAGTGAGAAACCTGAAACACAGAGAGATTAATGACTTGCCTGGCTTGAGTGGGGTTGGAGGAGGCAGGGAGCTAATGAGTATCTGAGGTCGGATCTGAACCTAGGTCTTCAGGACTCTAGTGATCTGTAGCCTAATGCCTCTCATCTGTAAGATAATAACTAACACCTAGCTTACATTGCAATCCTATAAGCCTAATAGGATTGTTGTTAAGCTTAAATAAATATCAGTTATTTATCATTATTGTTATTAGCCAGCCCTCTCAATTTATAGATGAGGAAATTCAGGACTGAAATGGTTATTTGACTTGCTTGCAGTCACACAAATAGTAACTCTCAGAACTACTATTTGAGCACAGATACTCTGATTCCAAATTAGGTAGTTTTTATACGCATGTTGCTAATACTGAGACTCTGTTCTTCATAGCTAGGGTGAGATGAAACCACTGCATAACAAAAGATCATCTAGCCTACAAATAGTAGAGGGGCTAGATGGGTATCTCTGGGTACTAGCACAGAGCACATAAGCAATGATAAATCATAATGACCTAATATGGTACTTTAAGATTCAAGGTTTTTACATTTGTACAGCTCCATTTTCAAGACATTTGAACTTGCAGGTCATTCCCTCCCTCTTTACCCTGGCCTTTATACATCATTTCCTTAATGTCTCTCCAATTACATATGGCACAAAAAAAGTCAATTTAGTAACATTCTTGGGGAGATTCCATTCTATTCCATTCAGATCAGAAGAGCTTTCAGTTTCTTCTCTAAAAGCTGTGGGAGGATTCTATCCATCTTTTGTTTTCTTTCCTTTAGTATGCTCCAGTTTGGGACATAGAATTATTGGAGTTACAAATGGAAGAGGCATTGGAGATCATAAAATTTGTTCTTTGACAAAAGAAGAAAGTGAGGCCATAGAAATGAGGTAACTTTTTGGATTTCTATTTTAAGTATTACAAGTATGAAATTTTTGTATTTATCATGTATTAAGATGATGGACTATTCCTTTGTATATTAGTTATTCTCTTGTTTCTAAGGTAAAAATTTATAGCAATGATATATTTTGCAAAAATCATAGAAAACCTTGTGGCAGATTATATGAATGATCACCCCACCACCACCACCACCATTAAATTTTAAGTTCCTCAAGGGCAGGGATTATATTTTTGCTTCTTTTTGTAACCTCAGTGCTTAGCACAGTATCTGTCACATAACAGAAGCTTAAGAAATATTGATTTATTGATTGAATCATTAGGGATTTATAAGAGATTATACTAATTAATCACTCAAAGTAGTATTTGAATGTCACCACTCTAGCACAATTAGTTTCAAAAAATTTCTTATTGTGTGAAATGCCAAACAACTCATTTTATACATGATAAAAAGAAGTAAATTGTGTTATGTGAGAAAAATAATAGATACATACTTTCAAATTCCACATTGAAAGAACAAAACCAGACTTTCCGGCTGCCATATTTCCACCCTCAGCTTTCTTTTTAATTATTGTTTGCACTAAGTGAGAATTCTGAACTAAAATCATGGAATCATGTTGCAAACCTGATAACTTTGAAACAGATACTTGTAGCCTACCCTCCAAATTCCTTGTATGAATTATTAGTATTCACATTACACTCATGTGCAGTGAGAGAGTGAAACTGGTATCAAATCTGAACAAGTAGTCTCTTGGAATGAAATTCACCAACATTGATTTTGTGGGGGACAGAAAAATTATGTTCCATGTGATTTGTTTTCCTCATGTACCACGCATTTTTAAAATTACAGTAAGAATGAAAAAAAAACTCCATAATTCTACTAAAGGTTTCCAGTAACTTTGGTGTGGAAGAGCTAGTTAAAGGAAATGAAATTGCAATACAGTGTCACACAATACTCCTACATACTCTCTCTAATTGATATTAGAAGTACCATCATTTACAAGGTTCACATGACTTAGATGTTTAACGATCAATCAATTAAACACTGAGAAATTGGGACAGCTAATTTTTATGGGCCCAATTATCTACAGTGGATATTATAGTGTAAAAAGTGGAGAGAGAGAGAAAAGCTGGACCACAAATTTCTCCAAAGTCAGGTCAACTGACCCGCAGCAGGTGAATAGCAGAACTCATACCAGGACTTGGGCTTCCACTTTCTGTTGCCGTTAAGTTTGCTCTGAGCAATGTCTGATGAGCCAAAGGGATTCATTCTTTCAGTACTAGCTCCTGGCAGCAGCAGGCAGAATTGAGATTGGAAACATCTCTGCCCAAATGAAACTCTGGAAGCAGCAGTGTTTCCTAATCCATGCAGGTGTGAGTTCTCGCTCCCTGTTTAAATCAGTTTTTGTAATGTTGGCTATGTTTTATATTTATTCCCCTTTCATATATTGTATCTTACTGAACAGAAAATATATTATTTGAGGGAAAAATGTTTTATTTTTGTCTTTGCATCTCTACTAGTTTACACAGTGCTTTGCACATAAATGTAATGACAGGAACTAGACCTGTGAGTTCATTGATATCGGCAACTCCTAGGTGACAACACTCCTTCTACCAATGCAAGTTGACAACATTTCTACAACTTATAGTCTTATACAATTGCCAAGTGCACGAAGATGTTAAATGAGTTGTTCAGAGTAATTTAGCCAATATGGGTCAGAGGTAGAACTTGAACCCAGATTTTTTTGACTTTGAGGCCAATATTTTATTTACTATGTCATGTTTCTTCTCTTGTCTCACATATAGCAAGTACTTAACAAATGTTTGATGACCTGAATTGAATTGAGGCAAGCATGATTATGCAAATTTTAAGTTAAAACCTGAATGCATAAGCTTATCTAGAAAACAAATGTTATCAGGGAAATATATAACAGTACAAGAAGATGGGCTGGTCACATGACAAGAGCACAGTACAGAACAACTGAATAGATGATACCACAAATATATGAAGATTCAGATCCATTTATATTGTGTTATATTTATTATCATAAATGAGATTTAACTATTAACATACACAAATGGAGCTATGATCTTGCTATTATGTATATTTTCTCTAAGAATATGGATTAATATACCCTATTATATGGTAATTAAGTCATAAATGTTATTATAGCCAATAGGTACAATCTTCTCTGACAAAGAATTGTATGATGCTGTTGATGTTGATCAAACTTATCAGCTTTTGATCTACATTTTTTGCCAAAAAGAGTTATTGATCAGTGAAATTACAAAGGAGCAGGTGATAAAAAGTAGAGGAACAAGGATATTGTATAAACCTCCAACTGGATATGCCATATTTGACAGTTGTTATAATGGCGATTTGGCAAACGAAGATAGGGCAGTGGGACAAGGAGGGCTTTATACTACATAGTATAATGTTTTTCTGAGGCTTAATCCCAGCATTTGGTAGATGGGACATGATGAGCTATTTTTAACCAATTTAGGGGTAATTAAATTTGACAGTGCAGCAAAGTGGTACAGTAGGTAGAGTTCCTGGCCTAGAGTAAAAAAAATCAATTTCAACTTCAACTTCAAAAATTCAAATTCAACTTCAGATTCTTATTAGATAGGTGACCTTGGGCACATCACTTAAACGTTTGCATCAGTTTCTTCATCTACAAAATGAGCAGGAGAAAGAAATGGCAAAAACCTCCAGCATCTTTGCTAATAATACCCCAGATGGGGTCATGAAGAGTTGAACACAACTGAAATGAATGAACAATTAAGTTTGACAGTAAAACAGCTAATTGACTATACTCAGACTTCTGTAAAATGAAGAAAGGTTTCTTTCTCTACTGAAGTTATGTCAACAGTTAAATACTTAATATATGCTAAAAATAATCAAAAGTACTTAAGTAGATATGAGATTTCACCAATGTGGGTATCCCCACAAGCAATATAGAGAAGAACTTTCAAATAAGCCTGCACAACTTGGATCCATATCTTCACATCAGTTCACCAAAGGGCAACCACAGAGAATGCTGAGAGTCTTCCTCATTCATTTCTTGATATTTTGAGAATACCAGTAGAGCAAATGTGCCATTCATTGGTTTTCTCTTCCCCTCTCCACATAACTTTCCTGTGTTATATGTCATCAGAACACAACTACCATGCTGGAAAAAGTTTCAAGATGTGTGTTGTGACAACAAAATAGTCTTTCTTTTTTTCTGATGACCAGGCTAGCATGGGGATGCTCTTTGCCAACATTGCCTGTAGCCTGGACATACTGTTAATTACTTTAGTAATGTCAGTAAACACACACACACACACACACACTCACTCACTCACTTTCAGTGAGTGTGTGTGTATGTGTGTGTGTGTGTGTGTGTGTGTGTGTGTGGACAAATAGACAATTTGATCAAGTGAGTTCAAATGAGAATTAAAACTACGAACTGATATATTTTGGTTTTCTTTGTTGTGTAAAAAAAGCTAAATAGTAGAAATCTTCATTACATAAAAGGCCAAGATGAATGTTTTCAAAACGGAGACATTTCAAAAATAATAATTTGATGGAATAAATAACTGTGTAGATAAAAACAATGTTCAGCATTCTAATCACATTTCTGCTGGTTATATGTAAGCCCATGGTCATTACTGCTGCTTGTTGGTTCCAATATTAGTCAGCATCCTCCCAAGACCTGATGTCCACTGATAAATTTTCAAATAAAATTGCAAACTAGCACATTTTCTAAAATTGATGGAATGAAGAGCATAGTGCCATCTGCAGCAGCATTTGAGTACTTCATCTCCAGTTGCAGAGGGATGATTTTGATGCTGGAATTACAGGAATTATTTTCATAGGAAAAAAAAAAGTACAACTTACTTTTCAGAAACAAATTGAACCAATTTATGAGAAAACTTATAAACACTCAACAGTACTGAGGCCTCAAACACCTATAGAGATAAGAGATTGTTTATTATTATTTTCCCAACAGAAAAGAAAGTTATTTTCTCTACTTTTGTTTGCTGTAACTTCGTTCTACCAACAGTAAACCACTTATTTTGTGGTTGTTACCATAGGTAGATGGTCAGGAAGTATTTATCCCATGGTTACTAAAATCATACAAGGGTTATCCCTTGTGTGAGGCATTTCAAAGGCCTTCAAACTGAGGGAGATAACTAACACATTGGATAACAGTTAAAATTTAAAAAAAATCTTGGCATGCTAGAATATTAGGCTAAATATAATAATAGCAAATGCAAGAGGGATGAATATGGTCTTATGTTTCACTTTTTTTTTTAATGGGGCAATGAGGGTTAAGTGACTTGCCCAGTGTCACACAGCTAGTAAGTGTCAAGTGTCTGAGGCTGGATTTGAATTCTGGTCCTCCTGAATCCAGGGCCAGTGTTTTACCCACTGCACCACCTAGCTGCCCCCACACTTCATCTTAAAGTAAATGAAATTCACAGATATGGACTAGGTATAGCTAGCAATAAGTTCCTCTGAAGAGTTTAAAGAGAAATATGTATATTTTGTTAACAACAAGTCCAAAAAGATCTAACATGAGAGAATAGCTAGCCAAGAAAGAAGGTATGATCTAAGGTTTTATTAAAGGAAAGGACGTGATAGTCCATTCTACTGTGACATCATTCAATCACACATATGAATTATGTTCTTTTTCTGGGAACTACAATTTAGAAAAATAAAGTTCCTAAGCTAAGGTATTCAGAGGAAGGAAAATAAAGTTGAAAGTACTTGAGTACTTCCTATATGATCAGTTTAGTAGAACTAGGAATGTTTGAATGACAAAAGAGAAGGCTTGGTACCTGTGGGATTGGGTGGAGGGGAAATGAGATAAAATAGCTGACTTCAAGTATTTGGAGGACTGTCATGTGGAAATATATTTATTTTGCATAGTACCAGAAAGCAGAACAAGGACCAGTGGGTAGAATTTTCAAAAGCACTTCCTGGAAGTGAAAACAGGATTCCTAACAATGAACACTACAGTGAAGTGGAATAAACTGCCTTTATATGTTGTCCTTCCTTCTCACTGATGATCTTCGAGCAGACTTGATCACTAACCTGAGATAATATTGTAGAAAAGATTTTGGTTCATACAGGATCATTGGAGTTCCTTCTCATTCTGAAATTTAGTGATTCACTGAAGTAGTTTTTGAATTCGAAAAAAAAGAAGTCAAACGTAAATAGGCTTATCAATGATCTAGAACAGGTGTTTTTAATTTGTTCCTGTGTATCATATATTCTTTTGACAGTCTGGTGATTCCTATTGAACCCCCCTCCCCTCCCCCCCACCTTCTAATAATGTTTTTAAATGTATACAATAAAATACATATGATTATACAGTACATCAATTACATTATAACATATTTATATGAACATATATACATATATGAATTGCTGGCTCTCAGGCTATGCACATGACAGATTTTTAATAGCTGTTGAATGAAGGAACAAATAAATAAGCATTCTTGTCTAAATTCAAGCTGTGACAGTTTTCTTTTAAATCCGTTTCTTCTATATGGGTTTAAACTTAGCCCAAAAGCAATGGAATAAATAGTGAAATGTTAAGTATTCAGTTGTTAAATAATCATTTAGTATTCATTGTAACAACATTAATCGTAACACTTTATTTGGCACACATGTGCTTGTCACATGTACTCCTCTAAGAGTTCAATTATATCAAGCATTAGCGAATGATTGTGCTGTGCTGTGTGAGTTAACATAGTTATACAGCATTTTCTTCTTTGTATCATTCACATACTGTGGGTGAGAAAAGTCTACTAACAATAGGCAGCCTATTAAAAAAAATACTTCCTTAACCTTTTCCATGACATGCTATTAAACATAGTTATAGAACAGACACTAAGAGTGGTTCCTCAAGGCTTTGTGTCCACAGGAAAAAAAATTATATAGGAAGGTTTGACATCAATACAAGAGAGGATTTTCTAGCTTTTGGAGGTGTCTAAATATGGGAGGGGCTATCTGTTGAGATAGTCATTTATCACTAGTGTTATTTCTAAGGGATATTTTAATGGGATAAAGGAAACAAGGATTTTTTTTAGGTACTTGCTATGTGTCAGGCATTGTGCTAAGTGTTTTATATATATTATCTCATTTGATTCTCACATCTCTGGAAGCTAAGTGCTATTATTATTCCACCAGGCCTATTTTATAGTTCAGGAAACTGAGGTAGGTAGCAGTTAAGCAATTTGTTCAGAATCACACAGCTAAGTGTCTGTGGCCAAATTTTTGCTCAAGTTTTTCGGATTCCGAGTTCAGTCCTCTGCTCATTATGTCGCTTTTATGTCTAGGTGGTTTGCATGTCAATTCATTCCTCTTCAAAACTTCTCTACTTCTTGCAAGGATATTACCATCCTTCCAGTCAGACAGGTTCACAAGTTTGGAGTGTTTATTCTCCTTCATTCTACTTTTTCCAGTCAGTTGTTATATATAGTTAACTCTACTTTCAACATAATGATATTCCATTGAATTCCTACACTGAAATTTGTTCAACTATTTGGTAGATTATTTCCCCTAATCAACGGGCTTTCATTTTGTTTCTAGATCTATGTGGCCACAAAATAAATGATCCTGTAAAGTCTTAATGTACATGGGACTTTTTTTTTCTATCTTTGACCAAGTCCTTTATTTTCAGATATTGACTGAACTGATCGCATCTTGGCATTTTTTTCTTTTTCTCTACTCAGCTAACTTAAGCTAACTTGGATACTTCAGATGTTGATAAATGCTTGCTTAAAGATGTGTTGACCTTTGTGGAAGTAATGTAGATAATTATCTTGAAGATTGGTAGCTTTTCCACATTCTTAAAAGAGATCTTAATCTCTTTGCACATTACCTAAAAGAAAAGTGTCATGGACTGGCATTGGAAGAGCTCCCATTTTTAAAAAAAGCTTACATTTAATTGAGAAAAAACAAAATAAAAACTAAATGTCTTTTTTTAAAAATAAAGAGCTCCCATTACTTGACCAACTTGAATGGTCCAAGTTGCCTGCTAAGTCTTAGTTTATTAGTTTTCCCAAATTTTATATTATTATTAATTTTCTTTAATTAAAGGAGCTATTCATATTTTATACATGGGGAAAGACCATTTTCCCATCAACAGCCAATTGTGAGACCTGGAAGAAAAATATTAATTCAGAATATTTAAGCACAGTTGTCTCAAACTGTTTCACTGTGGCCTTACCCCATCATGGTCTAAAAGTGACTCAAATTTCTTAAAGGCTATGCCAAAGAAGTGCAAATCCAGGAATATTATAAAATTAAAAAGGATTTGAGTTCAAATCCAATGATGGGTATGATGTTTATCATCTAAATATTAACCTAACTTCATTGCCTGAATGTTGGCACAAGGGTGATTTAAAACACTTCATGAATGTGGGCTTTTTTGGGAATGTTTTTTGACTAAAACATAAACTGAGGGTCTTTTTGACTTAGTGGAAATATTTCTAAAATTGATGAACTCACTAATCCTTAAAGTATTAGACACTCAAGAGAAAAAAGCTTTTCTTATGTTTTGAACTTTTTGAGAAACTATCTCATTAGAAAAGGAAGAATTAAACTAGGAAGTCCTCATTAATCATGAAAATGTTATTTTACACATGTTCGGGCTGCACTTCACTATTTGATATGACATCATATGTATTTGTGGACAATGGGGTATCATTCATAGACCATTGCTGGATTTGTAATGTCACCAGTATAGATACAATTCTCACTGGTAGAAATTGCTACCTACTCATCATATATGCTGCCTCATTTTATGTAATTCTTTCCCATTTTTTTTTTTTGCAATTCAACAGAAAATATGCCTGATTTGCTGTAGATCTTCCTCTGCTTCTCATTTTTAAGAGTTAAAAAGGCAGTATTTGGGCTATCCTGGGCAACTAGGTCATGCATGAAATAAAATGCCAGATCTAGAATTAGGAAGATCTGGGTTCAAATCCAGGCTCAGATCCTTACTAGCTGTTTGACCTAGGCAAGTCACTTAACCCTATTTGCCTCAGTAGCCTCATCTGTAAAATGAACTGAAGAAATAAATGGCAAACCACTCTAGTATCTTTGCCAAGAAAACAAAAATGGGGTCACAAAGAGTCAGACACAATTGAAACAACTGAATGATTGGGCTATTCATCTATTATAGTTTATTAAGGCTACATGACAGGCATTTTTTGATCATACACAATGATATTTTGTCTTACTTCAGGAATAAAAATCATTACTGCTATATTTTGCATGTACTTTATATCTGCCCCAACCTCCTGTAAAGAATTAATTGTTATTTGAGGTTTTTATGCCTCCGCATGCACTCGCCTGGGGCTCTGCAAACTGCAAGTTGCTCCACCCACTGGTTGTAGCCGTTGCCATGGCACTAGCACCTCACGTCATCATCACTCACGGACACCTACATGGGCCTGGCAAAATTATAATGATTGGAAGCCTAGTGAGGGCAGTCATGTGACTGTCAGAGAGGCCATCCCATTGGCTGGGGCTGTGTGGGTTTTTTCTGGGATTGGGGAAGAAGAATTGGGCATTCTAGCTGGACACTGGAAGGCGACAGGAGCTCTGCTGTGTATTCTCAGCTGATTCCTAGGCGGTGGTATTTCTTCAGGTTGTATAATTTCCCTTTCCCCATTTTATTTCCTTTCCCTTGATCCTACTGATCCTGTTTGTGTGTGTGTGTGTGGTTTTTTTTAAGTTCGTTCTTGTTAAAAGAAATCTTGTTCTGTTTTGTGGGAGCCTGCTGGTCTCCTTCCTTGCCCCAATATCACTGCAAGCTGCTTAGCTAACACTCCCCAATTAAAAATTGGTCCCCACACTCCATGTTAGGGAGCTAAGTGGCATAGTGGATAGAATATTGAACTTGGGATCAGAAAGACCTAAATTCAAATCCAGTCTCTGACACTTACTTGCTGGAAGATCCTGACTAAGTCATTTAGCTTTTCTTTTCCTCAATTTCCTCAATTATAAAATGGGGGAAATAATGGTAGGCACCTCATGGCATTATTGAAAGGATCTAATGAGATATTTCTAAAGTACTTAGCAAAGTCCCTGGCCCATACTAAGTGCTTAATAAACACTTGTTTCCTAAATCCTTCCATTAGGTCTTTGGATTACCTAAAGTTTAATCAGTTTAAGAAGTCATCTATCTAAGGAGGTAATATCTATTAATGTCTATAAAATAATAACAATAATAATAACATATAATGTGTAAGTTTAAAGTCCTTATGGACAGAGCAGGTCTATTTTTAATATTTGATTTTAATATGTTTAATATATTAATATAGCACTACATACACTATGGGGGAAGGATCCTTGGGTTGCAGAAGAGGAACTGAATTTAAGGTCATAAGATTTAAGTTTCATTCCTATTTCTGCCACTAATTTGTCACCTAAGTAGCCTTGAACAAGTCATTTGGTCTTCATCTCTTTCAGTTTCCTTATCTCTTCAAAGATGGGCTTGAACTAAATGAACTTGAAGACCCCTTCAGTATTTCTGTAAATACATAATACTATTGGCACATTGCTGATCATAGTCTCTCTATGTCTTCTATTCTGGGCAATCCTTGAAAAATTAAATTATTTAATGATGTAGAGATGAGGATTGATTGATGTGCCATCTTTCATATCCCCCTCCACAGATAAAGGTTGGGTCACACAGAAGATTATAATTTAGACAAGGAAGAATATTTAATAAGCTACTCTGGACAGAAGATATGCTCCAGGTTGCCAACCCAATTTTCCCTGTCATCAGGGAGAAAAGCATATTTATGCATGAGATATAATTATTCATTCTATAATGCCCTATGATAGAGCTCTGCAAGGAACTGCTTCACCTATTCATAAACCTGGTCACATAAAGTTAAAAGTAGCTGCATTGTGTCTCATTTGGAACCAATAACTAGCTAGGTCAAAGAGCCAACACTGTGTCTGGCCTAAGAGCCAGCTAAATACTACCTGCAGAGACCTTGGTTACCCACAATTAAAAGCACCACAAAAAGTTTCATGTCCCTCTTTTACTAGGATTCTAAGAAGGCAAAGGAAATAGATTTAATTTCTATGCAGGCCAATTAGTTTTGATCTTTTCCACTGTTCATGCTGAATATTTACCAGTGCCTAGTCACAATGTATATGTCTATCATTCATTTATTAATTTAGCATATTTATTGAATATTTATGTTATGTGAGATTTTATGCTAGCAATTTGACCTCCCAGCGGTGAATTCCAACTTTCTGGAATTCAACATCACATCTTACCTTCAGTTGCACTGAGATCATTCCTCAGTACCTACAACCTCCTCACCCTGAAATATCTATAATTCCCTATGGCCTTCTCACCTTGGAACAATACTCCTCCATTATGGCCCTTTTCTCCCATTGGTGAATTGCCCCTGCAGCTTTCATTTTGAGGAAGGGGGAAGACTGTAAGCTTCATTCCTTTTTCAACTCTGATTCGGATTTTCTTGATATCAACTCTATGCCAAAGCATAGGTACATTCATTCGACATCTGAACCTTCTCCCCCATTCATCTCCCTTTCAAGTGCTTTCTTCCACCATTAGAATGTAAAATCCTTTGAGAGAAAGGATTAGCTTGATTGTATTTATAATCATAACACTCAGCCTGTGCTATATATAATAAATATTTAATAAGTATTTATTGCTTTTCTTTGAATTACAAGATCACAGAATCTTAGAATTTAAAAAGACTTTTGAGGTCATTTACTATAAATCATGTCTGAACAAGACTCTCACTCTAAAAAACCTTAATTTTTATAGAATTTATATTTTATAAAAAACATCATCTGGGCTATACGCCAATTTTCTAATAAAGAGAAACCTATTACCTTCAAAGGCATCCCATTCTCCTATGGAACAGCTCTAATTGTTACTAAGATTTTCCTTAAATTGAGCCACAGTCTGCTGCTCTGAATTGTCTAACCATTTCTCACTTAGAGTAAGTCTTTTCTTCTCTGTTCTAAACTTTGTTATTTCCTTTGAACAACCCTCATCAGGCAAAGTCATATGACTTCTCGACATCTTACAATTCTCTTCTGAACACATTGGAATTTTGCTTCCTAAAAAGACATCTGTTATGGAATCCAATTCTCATACAGTGGTTGCCTGTCACTTATTCATTATTGCCTCATGTATTCTAAACACTATGGACCTCTACATGAAAAAAGAGATGAGAAAATAACATGGACACGATGGTGGAGGAAATTTTAGAAGGACATATGGATTAAGATTTAGGAGGGTGAGGGGGAAAATAAGGGAGAGACTTTTGGAGGGGGATGTAAATTAAGATTAGGAAGGTGAAAGGCTCTTAGACAACTGGGTAAAATAAGGAATAAGAAGATAAAAGGAGAAGATAAGGGAACAAGGATAAAGGAAATAGAGAGAATGAGAAAGAAAATAGTGAGTAAAAATAAGACAGAGTGAATTCAGAAATAGTAATTATAACTTTGAATGTAAAATAAATATTTATAGCAACTCTCTTTATGGTGGCAATGAATTGGAAATTGCAGGGATCCCCATCAAGTGGGGAACAGCTGAAAGAGGTGTGGTGTATGGTTGTGATAGAATAATATTATCTATAAAAAATTATGAGCTCAATGATGTTAGAAAAGTATGGAAAGACTTGCACAAAATGATGAAGAGCAAAGTGAGCAGAACCAAAAGAACATTGTATACAATCACAGCAATATTATTTTAAGAATGTCTTTGAGCAACTAAGCCCCTTTTTCTTCAGCAGGGCAATGAGGGTTAAGTGACTTTCCCAGGGTCACACAGCTAGTAAGTGTCAAGTGTCTGAGATCGGATTTGAACTCAGGTTCTCCTGAATCCAGGGCCAGTGCTTCATCCACTGCACCACCTAGCTTCCCGACTGAGCCATTTTGACAGTTAAACATACACAAAAAATAAAGGACACATGAAGAAAGATGCTATTTGCATCCAGAAAGAGAAATTATAAATAGAATTATGCATAAAATAAATTCACACACATAAACATATATATAAACATCTATACATACATCTATGTATGTATGCATATATGTATATATGTATGTTTGTATACACACATACAAAAATACACATCTGTATCTAATGGTAGCCATCTGTTATGGAAAGGCTTGTTTTAGTCTATAAATTAAAAATAAAATAAAGAAAAAACCAAAATTATAAACAATATCCACCTCTTAATACAGCCTGAGATCAAATTAATTTTTGAAGTTATCATATCATACTGCTGAATCATATAAAACATGTGATCTACTTTTAGTTTCAACAGAAACTGTTATGTATGTTGTCTGCCCCCATCCTGTTGTGAAGCAACTGTTCATTGTTTCCTTGTTTTTTTAAACCATGCAGGACTTTACATTTCTCTCTTAAAATCTGATAATTAATCATAAAGCCAGGGTAAATTTATTTATGTGCATATATTTCTCTATCTTAGATCATATAGTATTTGAAAACAGGATTTCTCTTAAGGCTATTTGTGTATCCCAAACCCCAACACAGTAGCTTGCACATATTAGGCACTTAATAAATGTTTTTGAATTAAATGGAACAGATAGGTTACCATTGTTCCCTGTGCATCCTGGAAAGCATACAATAATAAAAGCAGATGAAGCTAGAAAGGATATGAGCATCATGGGAGATTATGCTTCCACTGGGGGATCAATGGCTCCTTGGAACTTTCCTAAATATAATATCCAAGAACACATTTGCTTCATCCTTTGTGGGAAATTATGTGATCTAGCAGGACATTCTAAGCAGCCTCACTCCCATGGTGATCTTTCCTCATATAATGACTCAAAATACTAGTCTTAAAATTGCCTTTTTCCCCGCTAATATCTATTTAATATATTTTTCAATGTGTATGGAAAGCAATCATGCCTTTTAACTTCTGCAATAAAAATCTGACCTGCACTCTTTTCATGCTATGAAAAAGAAAATATTTTGAAGACTTTGAAAATGTTTATTATATTTGTTTAAAAGGCATATGAGTTACACTGTATAAAATAAGAAGGAAATTTTATACTTTGATCACTTAAACGGGGCCTGTTATTGTTGCTTAAAATACAAAGATTCCATACATTCATTCCTAAATTGTCGAATTCTAACAATTTGGATCAACTAAAAGACTAAAAATATATTGGAGTGGCACCACGAAATCAATTAATTTTCAAAGAAAACTTCAATGAATTAATTTTTCTATCTCACTCTTTAGCTGTGAATCTGTACCAGTTCACAAAAATTAGAAGCCCCAGAAGCAGAGTGGTGATATATACATGATTCAAGCCCTAAGAATTACATACCGACACATTTATCAAATGCACATATAGCACCATAAAATTTAAAGCAGGATGGGACTTTAAATATTTTCTTGTCCAAATTCTTGATTTTACTAATGAGGAAATTTAAAGTAGGATAATGCCTTCCCTCCACAGTACCTTGTACTTAACTACCTTGCCTATATTTTTATAAATGTATATTTTTTGCTGTATGTGCTTTATATGGATTTGTTATCTCTTCCATAAGAATATAAAGTTACTTTGAATAGATGTTAATTCATTTTTTGTCCTTGTATTTCCAGTGGCTAGAACAGTATTTAACACATAATAGGTGCTTAGTAAATACTTTTGGTTTGATTACTTTAACTTCTATTTATAATTAATTATGATGATCCCTGAGATGGAAGGTCTCCTCCCTCCCTCCCTCCATCTCTCTCTCTCTCTCTCATCATCATCAAGTAAGTATTTAGGAGAAAAATAATGCTGCATATGACCTGAAAATATAGAATTCCTTGTAATAAAGAGGGATGTATATATGTATGCATGTGTGTGTGTATATATATGTATGTGCGTATACATTTGTGTGTGTAAATTTGTGTACATATATAGATATATAAAAATCATAACTTTATGGTTCTTTACAGTTTATAAAATACGTTCCATACAGCATGTTGTTGATCTTCAAAGCAATGCTGAGAGGTTAATGTTATTTTGATTCTTGCTTTATAGGAGTGGTAACTAAGGCTTAGATAGATAACACAGAATCTCCAGGGTCAACACACCTAATAAGTATCTGAAACAATATTGGAACACCAGTCCTCTTAACTCCAAGTCCCTGGCCAATGTGCACTTATGTCATAATGCTTCTATAGAGGCTCTTTGACCTAGAGAAGAGGAGAATGGAGGAGGCATATCTATCCTGGCTATTTGATGACTGTAAGACTGCAATGTGGAATCATCCTCAGAGATTGGAACCCATGTTGTCATATACTTGATATGAAGAAGAAAGTCAAGTCAACTAATAGTATTTATTCACCACCAGTCCCACATTCTGTGGATTTACACTTTAGGTATGAAGACCAACGTCTCAAATCCATTCCCCATGATTCTCTAAGTTAAATGACATTCTAAAGCAAACTAAGCAAGAACTGAGGAAAAACTGCTGACATTTGGAGCTTTTAATCCAGTTTGAATTTCACTAAAGTCCTTATACTTTCCAGACATTTTTCTTGTAAAAATATTTGAGAAGTAAAGAATTGGGGCAATTATCTAAAAATTGAAGCTCACATGTCTTTAAACACTCAGAACAGATTTCCTATCACACTTAGAGAAGCAATCAGGCTTTGTTCATACCTATGGAACAATCAATATGAGTTCTCATCTGATTAAAGTATGAGAGCATAGAATCTTGTCATTTATTTTTACTGGGATGGTTAATTATTCAGGCTGATGCCCTTCCTTGCAAACAACACAAATAGTATATAATAGCATGAAGGGAAGGAAAAACAAAACTACATGTACACCAGATTGCATTTTCCCTCCTTTCTAATAATTAGACCTAATCTAGAAGCTTGAGGTAATAATTAGTGCTTATGTAATAATTCACCCATTTAATGCTACTGGATTCCCTCAACGGAGTTCTTTCAAAGCTGCATGACCATTTGTTAGGTATATTGTAGAGGATATCTTGATCAGACTTCATTGTAGCTAGATAGTTTCTAAGGTTCTTTCTGAATCAGAAATTGTATAGTTGTGCTAGTATGGTTTGAGCTTTCATGGAAAGACTTCTTATCATTCTGTTTACTTAACTACTTACCTATGTGCTTGCCCTGCTTTGATTGAAATGAAATATATATATATATATATATACACATATACATACACACACACACACACACACACACACACATATATATATATATATATATATATACATACACATAAAGGCTGAACCGGAGGGAAGTGCCTTTTAAACATGTTGCTTAAGCAGACAATGCTAAGTCTATAAAAAGAACAATTTATGAAAGGAACAATTTGTGGACAATTGGGAAATAAATATTCAGCTAGGAAGAAGCTAAATGTACTTCAAATTATTAAGCTCTGTCATGATGTCATCAAGTAGATGATCAAATTGTCTTTTTTTCTTATTTAATGCTTGTGATTTGGGGATGAGGGAGTAGATTTTTTAACATATAAATAAGAAAATGAATGTCTATTTCCCATTACAGAAATGGTTTTGATTTGTGAATGGCTATTTTTTTTCTTTCCAGAATATTTTTTTCATTTTTATCACTTTTTGAAAACAAATTGAAAGCAAATTGAAAAATGGTATGCTTACCACAATGAGAATAAAGCTTTTGGAAAAATCTCAATATTTAGCTAATACAAATATTCATTTCATACCAATGTTCCTTATGTTATAATAAATTATTTTAAATGAAACTTTAATATTCATAATAAGTAGAGCGAATACCAATGAGCTAAAACAGACAGGCATAGGATGTGCCTTGTTAGAAATATAGTTTTTGAAAATGAAAGCGATTTTAGTGACACACTGTCCATGATGGCATTAAAAGGAGACAAGGACAGGTATCATTTTTTAGGTACATTTGAGAAAGGATGCTTGTAGAAACATCTTCGACACTTATAGTGAACGGAAACTCACCACCTCCTATAGTTGCCTATTCTTCTTGTACTTGGCATGGTAGATAAGATCTTTAAGTTTGGTACTACACTTCTAGTGCAGAGATTTGAGGCATCAAAGAAAGTATGGAAGTTATGAATTGATTCTTCTTGGCAAAATCCTAGAAGAAAATACCAAAACAAACCAAAACACTCTGCATATTTAGCAATGAGCACTTAGTTACAAGTAGTAGTTGGTTCTCCCACATTCTAGGCATGTGGGAAGGTATATCTATATTTCAGGTGTCTTCTGTGTGTGAAAATGACCTATACAAAAGGAATAGTGATGGGTATAGGGTGAAAGAATGTGATAAGGTACACTACTGTCATTTGGCAACAGATTATTCCCAATGCCAGAATGAACTGCTTGCTCAGAATTTGTCAAGTATTCCTATAAAATTTTGATCTTCAGGGGCTAATTATGCAGTTCATAGATTCTAAGCATCTCTTTTATTTCTTCCTTCTCCACTTTACTTGCCTTTCTGGGGATATTTCTTTCTTTGGTGAGACCTCTACTAGAGTCTTGATATCAATGATATAAACTTTTTATGGGGAAAGGAATTGAAACTCAAACTATTACTTTGAAATTATAGATATTATCACTGTTTCCATTAGTATAACTGAAGAAGAATGAACCATATCAGCATTTTAGGGGTTAAGGTACAACTATTTTTAATTTAATGTACAATACTGGAAAAATATATACAGATGTTCAAATTTATTTTTTTTAATCCTCTAATCAGGAATATGCACATAGACCCCAGCTGCTGTTTATCAAGTCAGCCATCACACCTGTGAGCCACATATTTTTAATCCTATTTCTTGTTTATTGCTGTTTGCTATAAATATAACTGTCTCTTGTTATGGTGATTTTCAATTAATTCTTTACCTTCATTAATGCTTGTCTTTGGTTTAGGATAGCTTATTTGGTAAGGGTTAAATATAGGAACAAGAGACAAGAATAATACATAAATGAATTAGGTAGATTTATTTCCCTTTGGAAAAAGTGTGTATACAATCTGGCAAAATTTGGCTCCAGGAACTTCAGAGTACCATTTAGTGTAAAGCAGGCAAACATGTAAAGGACTGCTCATTTTCAACCTATATGATTTCAATCTAGAAGCGAGTGAGTTTTGGTGTCATCTAGCCCTACCTTCTTGTGTTGCAGGTAAAGATACTGAATACTAGAGAAAGGGTAAGTGACTTACTCAGGATACAAAGGCTAACTATAAATATCAACTTAGTTATTGATATAGTAGCTAACATCTCAAAATGTGAGTTGTCTCTTGATTTATGAATATACACTTAAGTGGAGGAAAATAATTGGTATAAATATCAATATTCTTGCTATAGACAAAACCAGAAGATAATGGTAATATACAGCCGTTTGCCATGTCAGAACCTGTCAGAGCTTGTGGTGCACTGAAATAACCTTTGAGAATCCAGAATCACTCCTAAAGCATAATGGTGAAATATAGGAGAATTTTAGTGATCTGGAAAATGGGAAATGGATAGGGGAAAAACATCAATATTGACTATAACAACTTCATACAGAAATTTAAATAATGTAAAGCAATTTTAATAATCAAATAATGAAAAAATATCTAAAAATCACATTAGTCAATGACTGATTGACCTATTATACTTTGCTAAGTGAAATGATCACAGCCATGGGCAACCCAAGTTTAGAATATAAATTAATTTGTAAATCTCATAGAGAAGGATAGTATTTTATTATGCATTATATCACCTCATGAAAGAGTAAGGAGCCATCTAATGAAAAAAAGCATTTATAAAAAGCTTAGCAATGGACACAGCTAACTAGAGTCAACTTGAAAAATGACAGCGACAAAGGATAGAGAACACCTACAAAATTGTTTTTTGTTGTTGTTATTTTGCTTTTATTTCTGATAGCAAAATATGTATCACCATGAAGAACTCTGGCACAAACATATTTATATTATAATATCAAAGTCTGAAATGTGCTTTCTGAAGAAGAAAAATGTCTCTAAAAACAATAGCAACAACAACAAAGTGAAAGTAGCAAGATTAGACCAACACAATGTGGGAGAGTTCAATGCTATTGAGGCTACCATTTTGAGAGAAAAATATCAGAGCTTAATATTATCAATAAAAGTGATTAGGAGATTATTGATAAATTATTTTCTCCTCCTTAATATTCTATTTTCTCTGGTTTTGGGGGATACCTCTCTCTCTCTCCTGGTTCTCAATCTACTTATTTGACTTCCTTTTCTATCTCCTTTGCTAGATGCTCTTCCTGATCACAGCCTCAAATTATAAGTGTCCCATATCATTCTATCCCATGCCATATTCTCTTCTCCCTCTACACTACTTGGGGTTCTCATCAGCTTCCATGGATTTAAGTACCATCTCTAAGATGATTATTCTGAAGTTTATCTTTACTTATCCTGCTTCAAACTCTTGCTGATTGCCAATTTTGCACTTTCAACTTCCTTTTATATATATCCCAGACATCTCAAATAGGATTTCCAGTAGACATTTTAATGTCATCATGTCCAAAACAGAACTCAATATCTTTCACCCTAAATCTTCCCACCATCCCCACACATTACCTATTATTGTAGAAGGCAACACCATCTTCCCAGTCCCCCAGTTTCACAATCTAGGAGTAATCCTGGACTCCTCACTATCTCTTTCCAACCCCACCATATCAATCTATTGCCAAGACCTGTCAATTTTACCTTTGCAACTTCTTTTGAATATGTCCCCTTCTCTTCTCTGATACTGCTACCTCTCTAGTACAGGTTCTCATCAATTTTGCCTGGTTTATTGCAATAGAATACTGGCAGGTAGAACACTACAGTTTCTGTTGAATTGAAGTTGAAGATCACTAACTAAAAGGCAATGCAAAGACACATGGTGGGGATTAACAGACTGCAACCTATTCAAAGCAAATGCAGATGTGTGAGAGTGTGTGTGTAAATCACAGACTTACAGAGCAGTTGTGTAGAAGATATTGCCAAAGAAGCATATGTTCAAAAACATATCTGGGTTGATCAGTGGGAAGACCAGGGTGAAAGTTATGGAGAGTATCTTAATTCATTGGAATCCCTGTAACATGCAGAAGATTAAACAAAGTTCTACTAAACACTAATGGAACACAAGTGCTGAAACTATTGGACAACACAAACTAATGTCACATGGCCTGGGTAGGCATAGATGGGTTACAAATACTGGAGGGAATAGCTATACAAAAGAGTCACAGATTGATGGAAATATTAAAGTAACTTTCAATAAATTGGCTCATTTATTTATTCTACATTTGCTTCAAAGAATAAAGAAGTACTTTTACTTTAATAATAGAAAAAAAGCCTTCCTACAAAATTAGCTTTAGTTGCTTTAATTATATCAGAAAATACCTGATATTTAGGAACTGACTTTTACTCACTATTTAGATCACTAGTATACATAGTATGTAGCTGACCATTTAAATACAGAGACTATGGAACACCAACTCACAGACAGACAATCTCATATATAACCTACGTGACCTTTATAAAATTTTAGATTATTTCAACAAATAGTTGTTTACTTGAAAAGGTGAAAAACAATGATTCCTAGCTTTAAAATATTTGCATTAGTTCATACTGGAAACTTTTTCCTTAAAGTTTGCATTTTTCTTTGCCTACATGTACCTTTTGCTCCCCTCCCCTTTAGGAATCTTAATAAAGTTAGAGCAATATCTCATACCTCTGAGCAGTATTCTACTCCCTTTTCTTCAGTTCTTTATTTTAATATGAAAAACTAATTTCAAAAAGTTGACTTTTTAAACTTATAAATCAATACTGGTCTCTGACAAATAATGTAAAGTCCTTATTGTTGTCTCCATTTCTTTTAGATAAACTCTGTTCTTAGGAGACTTTTTGTTTGTTTGAACTACTAAAGTAAATTTGCATTGCTAGTTGGCATAAGCTGAGTCTACACATACAAATTATTTAGGTAACTTTGAAACAAAAACTACTCTTGGGACTCAGTTATCTGCATAAAATTATCCTTTTTATATATATCAAAATATATATTTAATATAAATATGCATAAATTTATATATTAATAATAAATCTTAAATTAAGTAAGTTAACCTTCTCTGGGATAGCTAGGTGGTTCAGAGGATCAAGCACCGGACCTGGAGTGATGAAGATCTGAGCTCAATCTGGCCTCATACACTTATTAGCTCTGTGACCCTGGGCAAGTCACTTAACCCTGTTTGTCTCAGTTTCCTCATATGTAAAATGAGCTGGATAAGGAAATGGAAAACCATTCCAGTACATTAGCCAAGAAAACCCTAAATTGGGTCACTAAGAGTCAGATGTGATTTAAATGATTCAACAACACCTACTTCAGAGGGCTATTATAAGGGTAATTGTCTCATTCAGTGGACAGAACACTGGGCTTGGAATTAGGAAGACTTATCTTCATGAGTTCCAATCTGGACAAGTCACTCTTAGCTCCTCATCTGTAAAACGCAATAGTGTAATGTTGCTATATAGCTATATTGTCTAAAATATCTAATGAGTGTTTGCCAATAAATTATAAGCTTTAGCAAGAATTTAGACTTTTAAGCATTTATTAAGGTGAATAAGAATTTCGTGAAGAGAGAGAAAGAGGCCTAGATTCAGCTATCTATCTCGGTGAGCCAGCGTCTCCTCCTCTGCTTCCTCCTGAGGTCCTAGCAAAAGAGAGTGAGAGAGCAAGCCTCACCCTTCTTCATTCCACAAGCCTTCTATGGAACCGGGAACATCCCATCCACAGGCACACACAGCTCCAAGCTAATTGGCTGGCAGCTTTGATCCGCAGTACCCATGAGCAAATGTCACTTCCTGAAGCCAAGGAACTGACCTTACAAACCACATGGCTTGCCCTCAGATGCCTTCTCATGGAGGAGCTTTCCTACAGCAGGTGGTATCACTCCAATCGTTACAATAGAAAAGGAAATAAAAAAAAAAGGAAGACCCCAAAATGGGGTAACACATTGTCAGACATGACTGTATGACTGAACAACAAAATATGTGTATGATATTATATATGTTTATATAGATAGATAGATAGATAGATAGATAGATAGATATAAAAAGAATATTCTTTTGTATAAAATACCTCCTTTTGTGCAAAGTATCACAATGAAAATTAGAGTTATTATAGTTTCTATCTGCTCAGACCCAAGATTTAAACTAAAATAAGTGTAATTTAATTTTCCCACTGAATGTTGAGGCATGCTAGTTGTACATTGAGTTATAAAAGGTAATTAACAGGATTTCATTTTCATTTCTGTAATTCTTTCCCTGAGAGTGCTTTTTGTTGTTGTTGGGGGGTAAATATGTAAATATGTTTACAATAAATGTCAGTTTCTATGTGAGGTCTTGCCTGATCTCTTCAGTTATCAGGGCCGCCACTTTGTATTTTCTGCATAAAGAGATTGTATATATTGTTCATTGTACATGTTGTTCCTACCCAATTTTAATACAGACAACTTCTAAGAATACTGTTTGTACTTGTTGCATTTCCAGTACCTGGGACATAGTTGGAACTTAACAAATCCTTACTGAATTTAATTGAATTAAGTAACAACTTTTGAGTCAACAGAGAAAATATCCTAAGAATTTCACTGGTCCTTAGAGAGGTGGCAAGGCTCTGCAGGAGAAGTCTATTATTACCTCCCTGAGATTTAGCTATAAGTCTAACGCCATAACAAGTGTTGGAATAAAAGTACAGGAAACTAAGGAAGATATTGTGGCAGCAAAATATAATGGAAGGAATATTGTATCTGAAGCCAGAATGACTAGGATAACAAACAGTTCTGCCTTATATTACCTGTGTGATCCTGCATAAGTCCCTTAACTTCTCTGGGACTCACTTTGTTCATGCATAAAAATGACGAAGTTGAATTAGATAATACCCCCTATCACTTCTGGCTCCAAAATACTATGATACTATCATGGTTCCATCAAAGACTTGAACCAAATTTAGTAGTCTGGAAAATTGTGGGGAGAAGCCATGCAACCCAGAATTCAACATCAGAATTTCACTATATTCAGTGACTCTTCTATCTACTTTATCAGTCAATGAATAGGCTTTAGAAAGGTCTAATGATGCTGTAGGCTATTTTCATCACCAAAACACCCTATGAGTATGGGTTTTGATTTAGTCAGAAGACTAAATTTTATTTCCTACTCCCACTCATTCCTGTTAATATTTCTGGGTCTCAGTTACTTTATCTATAAAAATTAATAAATTGAACTAAGATACCAATCTGTAAATCCTATGATTATATCACCCTTAAGATTTCTTTAAATGTATGATGGATTTAATATTTTAGGTGGCAGCTAGGTAGCGCAGTAGATAAAGCACCGGCCCTGGATTCAGGAGTACCTGAGTTCAAATTCGGCCTCAGACACTTGACACTTACTAGCTGTGTGACCCTGGACAAGTCACATAACCCCCAATGCCCCACAAAAAAAACAAAAAACAAAACAACAAAAAAAAATAATAATTGCTCAGAGATGAATATTTTGGGGCAGCTAGGTGGCACAGTGGATAGAGCACCGGCCCTGGAGTCAGGAGTACCTGAATTCAAATCCAGCCTCAGACACTTAACACTTACTAGCTGTGTGACCCTGGGCAAGTCACTTAACCCCAATTGCCTCACTAATAAATAAATAAATAAATGAATGAATGAATGAATGAATGAATGAATGTATTATTGATTTGATATTTTAAATCTTCCTATATCACCCATGCTGGAAGTTCACTAGTCAATCACAACTCAATCCCACTGTTGATGTGTCTAGAAAATATGGCCTGTTGTGTTTCTTACCTTGTTAGATCAGCTGCTCCAGGTGGATTTCTACTCCTGGAGTTCATCATATTGCAACTAGAATTTGTGTAGACATCTTTTGCCTTCCTACAACTCAGAATTTCTCAAGAAATTGACCAGCCTCAACCTTTCCCCAATATCAGTAATTTAAAGGCAAGTATACTTAAAACTATCATCATGTTCCTTTGTGAAACAAGCAGACCACCAGCTTTTCCCCCTAATTTCCCCCCCCCCCAATCCTATGTAGAACAAAGGGTATATAACCAATAATTTTGAATTTAGTTCCTTTGTAATGTATACATTCCCCAGTTATGAACTTTTTACATTCCCCTTCCCTCTTACCCATGTATCACAGCTATGAAAAATAAATATTTAACTCAAATATTCTTCCTTGTGCTATGTCTCTTCTGGTGGAAAATGCCTATTTTTTCCTTTTGATACAAAGAGTTAATTTTATTTTTAGTGATATTTATTTCTGCCACTTTGATAAATAAATTACAAAGACCACCTTTGAAAAATCCCAATACTTTGGCTCAACCTATTGTCCCTTCAGTCCTATCTTGTGTTATTATCTTTCTTTCATTTTCCCCCTTTGCTTTCCTTATCACTTTCTGTTTCTTTAACTTCATTCTGTATTCTTTTCAGTTTCAGTCTTCCCATGTTTCATATTCTATATCTCCCCTATAACCTTTTCTCAACCTTGACTGTTTCTCATCCACCAAACTAGATCAGTTATTGCTACTTTCATACTCACTAACTTGTTACAGAAGTTTATTGGAAATCATTCATAGATAGTTAATTTTACTATTGTAATTACAATAACAGAACAATATTAATAACATAATAAATTATAATGAAGGCATTTGCAAGGATTAAGTACTAAATTAAAATAATTAAATGTAATGAATATTTATTAAGTGCCTACTAGGTGAAATCTCAAAGAATATAACGATAAAAACTAAACCTGGGGGGAACAGCTAGGTGATACAGTGGATAAAGCATGGGCTCCGGATTCAGGAGAACCTGAGTTCAAATGCAGTCTCAGACACTTAACGATTACTAGCTGTGTGACCCTGGGCAAGTCACTTAACCCTCATTGTCCCACAAAACCAAACCAAAACAAAACAAAACAAACAAAAAGACCCCAAACTTGCCTTGCACTCAGACTGTTTACATTTTATCTAGGGGATAAGTCACTAAACCCAATTAGGTAAATACAAAGGATATCCCAGCTAATTAATCGAGTTGTTCTTGCTGTTCTTCCTTTGTTCCAAGAAGTAAATTATTGCTAGAAATCTGTGTCTTCTTATTCTCAGTTTGTTACTTCTAAAAATAGGGTCTTGGATAATTTGTTGCTTTTTGTATACCTTTTTGAATCCATACCAAATGAGTCCTTTTATTTAATTTATAATAAATAATTCTTATTCATCTATAATCATTAATGACTTAATCTATAGTAATTTCTAAATATAAGGAATGTTAGTATTTTCTTTTATAGAGATTAGGAAAATAAATTAAATATGATTGAAACCAATTACCTGAAGGCCATAAGTGATACATTCGATTTTGTTAAATTGATGTAATTTGTATGACATGACATGCCAATCCATCTTCTAAAATATCTCTTGTATACAAGGTAACCTTTGATATGACTAAGAGCAAATGGCTGTGCAATGTCTCCAAGGAAGATGGAAAATTATCAATATTGAAATAATTGCCCCTGGAGACTTTGACTATGTTCTTGCTATTCTTTCACAGTTAAACAGGGAGAAATTCTTGAGTCCTGTGCAAGAATTTAGCAAGTAAGGTATTTCAAGAATATATGGAGGGAGAAAAAAACAAACAAACAAACAAAAAAATGTGGGGGCAGCTAGGTGGTGTAGTGGATAGAGCACTGGCTCTGGATTCAGGAGGACCTGAATTCAAATCTGGCCTCAGACACTTAACACTTACTAGCTGTGTGACCCTGGGCAAGTCACTTAACCACAATTGCCTCACAAAAACAAACAACAACAACAACAACAAAAAGAACATATGGAGGGAGTAATTGGTGTTGGATGGGAGGTGATGGAGAAACAAGGATCAAAGGGCCATATAAGATTTTTTTCCTCTTCTATTCCTCTTACCTTTCATCCCTACTCAAAACTCTTGACTCACTGAGGCTAATCTCAATTGAACTTAATGGAAGCTAGGTGGCTTAATAGAAAGTATGAAGGAATTAGTTAAGAAGATTTGAGTTTAAATCCTACCTCAAATATTTGCTGGTTGTGTGATATTGAGCTAGAGATGATTTTGAACCTCAGTTTCCTCATTTGTAATGCAGTGAAAATAACAGCATTTACCTCAATGGACTTTTCTAAGGATCATATGAGTGGTTACTTTTAAAGTGCTATGTAAACTTTCAATTATCTATAAATGTTCATTGTATAGGGGCCAAATTTAATATGGGGAGAGTTAATTGGGTAGCTCACTGTAATATTGGGGTTCATAAAATAATGAGGGACTTCTAGGTCCAAATTTTCCTCTCTTCAAAACAGCCTTTTTTAGTTATTTCTCCCAGGCTAATAAGAAAGGAGATTAACAGCCTCTTGTCCACAAACAAATCAGGTTTTATTAATGGGAATAAAATATACAACAAAAGTGAAGTTAATAAAGCCAGGGACAAGGGAATAGGGGAAGAGACAAATGGATAAGCTCCCTGGCTCTAGCAAAGACTGACTCAATCCTCAAATTTGTTTCCAGCTTAGCTAATTTGAAGAGCTGACCTCGTTTCTATTAACTCACCCCTTGGTGTCCATAGTTTCTACAGACTGTAGAAGGGCTGTGCAGCCCTTCTCCACTCCACTCTCAGAAGCTCACCAACAGGAAAAGAGAGAGAGAGCTCCTCTCAGCAAGCATTCCCTTTTCTACTTTTTCTCTCCCTCCCCCAAAGGGGAGGTCCTTCAAGTTGCATGATTGAGAGTGGTCCCCCTGCTGACATCAGCAGTATGTGTCACTCAGGGCAGGGCAGGTGTGGCCTATATCTAATCATTCCCAAGTAGGTACTTAGTCAGTTTCTCATTCTCACCCAATCAGCCAATGTATATCTCTTGTACTGATTTAGAAATAACATGCTTATAAGTAGAGCTAATTCAATTCAATTCCACAAATATTTATTAAGTGCCTATTATGAGCAAGTATTATTGTGCTAGGTGCTGTGGATACAAAGACAAACAAATGAAGCTGTGATCTTCAGGTGTTAACATTCTACAAGAGGAGTACAACATGTTGTATTTCTGGTCTGTTCTCTTTTGAGAAGTGAAAAATATGTACTAAAGATATATAGATGGTTAAAAAGATAGATAAGTCCTAATACTGTACTTCTATAGAATTATCTTCCAGTAGCATGTCTATAAGTATTTATTTGTTTGTTTGCTTGTTGCTTATTTATCCATTCATTTATTCATGCATCCATGCATTCATTCATGCATTCATTCATTCATTTGTGGGGCAATGAGGGTTAAGTAACTTGCCCAGGGTCACACAGCTAGTAAGTGTAAAGTGTCTGAGGCCACATTTGAACTCAGGTCCTCCTGAATCCAGTGCCACTGTACCACCCAGGTGCCCCCTATAAGTATTTATTAAGTGCTTTTGTCCTAAACACTAGAGATACAAAGTAAGGTGAAAACAGGTGTTGTCCTCAGGATGTGGAGTTCTAGTTGGAGCTGTCTAAAAACTAAAAGAGGAAACTTCATTTGGAGATTTGCCTAGTTATTATTGTACATGATGGAGAATCTACACAGGGCTTTGGTAAGAAATGCTCATGGGAGGGTAGTTTACTTTCTAAGAGCCTGTTGTAGAATTTCTGTTTAATTCCTTTTACTTAATTCTGTTTTGCACCACTGTGAACTGTATGCTTGCATATAAAGAGTTGGTATCAGTGCGATAGAAAAGTGCCATTTATATGTTGGTCTGGCTACCCTGGGTGGGATCTATGAGAGGAGAAAAAGAGCAAAAAAGTCCCAAAGTGTATCCAAATCCTTTTTGTCATGAAAGATTCCTTTGTGGAATTATATATCATGTATATTAATGTGTATATGTTAGCATAAACAACACTCATTTAGCAGTGTTGATGATTAAGTACCAAAATGAGTGGCATAAATAATTACTATAGAAGTTTAGCAAAAGAATAGAATGCCACATCGGGGGTACATTTTTTTCTTTCATCTCAAATAATGTAATAGAAACCCCCCCTTTTTCCATTTCAAAGCTGAATGAATTTTGGGAAATCACTTCGCCTCTGCCTTTCAGTTTCCTCACATGTAAAATGGAGTTGATTGAAAGGTCCCTAATAGGGCTAAATAAATATTTTCTAAATTTTATAATATATAAAATATAATAATTTACAAATATTTTTGTAATGCCATGAGATGACCCTTGAAGAATTATATGTTTTATATCCTTTCAAACTTGTACCAATCTCCCATCTTTTCAGGTGTTTTATATCTAAAAACTTACCATATCATAACTGTATTCGTTGCTGCCCTGCTTCCCTCCTGAGGCTTTTAATCCAATATGTAGGGACAAATGGCTGTTTTCACCCAACCATTTCTGCTTCCTTCCTGAGTAAGCATTAACTTAGGCCCTGAGAGCAGTTATTTTCCACAGCCTAGTGCCCTAAGGCCAAGTCTGAGCTTTAAGCATTGTTTTGTTTTTGTTTTTGTTTTTAAAATTAATATTGTGCTCCTTTAAAGGTTGAAAGGTTCATATCGTGGGACCTCACTAGCTATTTGAAGGCCACCAAGCAGTTCTTGGTCTTTCCCAAGGGAGGAGCTTCAAGGCACAGGAGAATCAATTTAACTGCCTCCTTAAGAAACTTCTATGTTCCTAAAAGCACTTAGCTAATCCTTTATGATCTTGGTGTAGACTCAAGAATTGTACTTTTCAGTAACATAGTGGAATCTGCTTTATAGAACTCCTCGTTAATGAAAGCGCAGAATGGTAACTTATTTGGAGGTGCTGACCATTGGTATATGCCTACTAACAATCACTCATTATCATGATTGCCTATTGATTTCTAGAATAATATAGTCTATTAGGTAGTAGCATGGAGTCACCATCATGTTATGTGAACACATAGCTCACTGTATTCCCTGTGCCTGCAGGGTGATATTGTAGGAAAATATCATGTTTAATGGACCTTTATATGTCTCTGATGAATTTCTGCAATTATTTTTTTTCCTTCAAATTATTTTGTTTATATTTTGTATTTAATTGTCATTCAACATGATGTTTTCCTCAGGAAAAGGTACATTCCTTGTGGATAAGGACACGCTTGTTAAAATATAATAACAATAAACACAGACATTCTCATAGATCTTTAGCATTTGCAGTTTTGGGGGTGTGGTAGAAACAACGGGGAAGTTGGAATCCAAGAAAATGAGTTCAAATTCTGGCTCTGACAACCCCAGTGTCCCAAAGCAGTTCTCTAAGCCTATATGTTATAGTGGATATACATCAATAGAGAAATTTTCCAAAGCAGTTAACTCACATTGAGAAGATCATAGGAAGTAAATAGAAAAAAAAAATCAAAGGACCAATCAAAGGGGAGAAAGGAAGCACACAAACAAAAGTCAACTCATCTTCTATGCTCAGATACCTTAATGCCCATCTGTGTTTTCTCATTCTTGTTTTTCAACCATCATCCATCAACTGCCAAATATTTTTAACCCTACTTCTCCAATAGCTCCTACATTTGCACCACACTGCCTTTACCCTAGTATATTCTCATTACCTTTCACCTGGCCCACTGCAATATTTTTTAATTGATATTTTTTGGTGTTTTTATAATGAAATTGTTTTTGCATATACTCAACCTGCAGTCCAACTCAAAGCCTCATGATTTTTCCCTTGTAATAAAGAAACCAATTAATTAAAGTAGCCTAATCCCAATATGTTACAATGTTTATGCAATATCCTCACCCATAGTCCCACCCCCAATGTCTCCAACTAAGCATGAGTGGTACATTTGTTCATTTTCCCCCTCCTGGTTCATTGTAATTGAACAACTGCACTATTCTTTTCTTTCTTTTCTTTCCTTTTCTTTCTTTTTTGTTTCCTTTCTGTTCTTTTCTTTTCCTTCCTTCCTTCCTTCCTTCCTTCCTTCCTTCCTTCCTTCCTTCCTTCCTTCCTTCCTTCCTTCCTTCCTTCCTTCCTTCCTTCCTTCCCTCCTTCCTTCCTTCCTCCCTCCCTCCCTCCTTCTCTCCTTTCCTTCTTTCTTTCTCCCACTGTATTTGGTGCCATCTCCAGCCATCTTGATGTATATACCTTGCCACTGGACTGGCTCTCTGGAGGAGAAAGTGAAACTGATGATTTTGTACAGCTCTCTTTCACTTAAATCCAATACATTGTAAGTCATGATATCACCTTCAGATGTCATGGTCTTCTTAGAGAATGAAGGACAAACAACAAATTCCACAGAGAGAGTTTTATTTTATTTATTTATTCCTTTTTTTTTGGTCTTCAATAATATAATCACTGCATAAATTATGTTATGAGGGAAATTGATGGGGGTTTGGGATACGGGTTCTTATGAATTCCTCTTTAAAGAATTACACCCTCTTGCACACAAATCAATTAGAATAAAATAATAGTTTATTTAGGGGTTAGGGAAAGGAAACCAAGAGAGAAATCCTTGGATTTCTCATGAGGAGAAGGCATGGCATGGAGGTGTGGCTCTCTGAGATAGTTTTCTCCTCCAGCAGGAGATAGGGAAATTCTTTTTTTTTTTTTTTTTGCTGGGCAATTGGGGTTAAGTGACTTGCCCAGGGTCACACAGCTAGTAAGTGTTAAGTGTCTGAGGCCGGATTTTGAACTCAGGTCCTCCTGACTCCAGAGCCAGTGCTCTATCCACTTTGCCACCTAGCTGCCCCCTCTTTTATAGAGGACTGATGGGCGTGGTCATCTGTGGTCATCTGACTGTGGAAAGTTCCCTTATTGGAAAGGACCATCCCCCACTAGTGGTGGCTGGGGAAAGTTGGATGAGGGGCAGCTCCAGATCTCTCAAGCCATTTCTGTCCTCCTCACACCACAAAGGCAGCAGCCACACCTAACCCTATCTCCCAGAGGGGTGGGGAAAACTGGAATGAAAGGTGGTGGTCCTGGAGCTAAATCAGTCCTGATCCAGTGTGTCTGTCCTTTGGTTTAGTTTCTCAAGGAGAAGGTTCTTTGATTTACCCTAGAAAACTTCTGAGGTACCCTGGCCCATTCAAATGAGGTACTCCAGCCCATAACAGATGCTTGAGTAAGGGTATTCAATTGGAATTGTTTTACTACCTGGTGTTTTTGTTAAAACATGTATGCTGTTTTAAAACCTTTTTCCTCCCCTTAATATTCTATTTCATTGCCAGGATCACAAACTTCCATATCATTCATCTACTTTTTAAATGTTGTCCTAATAAATGGTACTTTTAGGCAAACTAAATGTTCATACCAAGTATGACTTATCAGAGCCAACCTTAATGAGATATTGTTACTTTTTTCTTCCCTGAAAGGTATGATTACTGTTACAATTAATTACTAATGAAAATGTAAAAATATGCACCTCCCCACCTTCTAGGCTGTGACTTTCACCAGATACAGAAGTATGATTTAGTTCTCTCCTCATAATGATATCTAGCTCTCCCACTTTCTGAAAAGTTCTCTACTTTCCCCCATATCCTGACAGCCCCTGTCATTATCTGCTCTTCTCCACCCCTGGAAGAAGTCCCTTCAGTTAACTGTTCTGATAGTGTAAAGGTTCTTAGTGTATCTCCAATCCACATTCTATTGGACCCTCTTAAGCTCTTCCTTGGGTCTCACAGTATTTCCTTTCGAGAGGCAATTAGGCTTCTGATTAAGGACTACCTAGCCTCTGGTCTTTTAGTTCCCTGCACTAGTCATGATTCTGCCCCTTCCTGTTTGTGAGCTCTTCTGACTGCTTGTCCAAGACCTGAACAGTGACTGTTCCTGTGATTCCTAGAACACCTGTGGTCCCTAATCCCTAAACTCTCCTGAATCTCATTCTCCATGATTCCACTGTTTACACTTGATTTGTGTAGTATCGTTTTTCAGTATGCCCTTTGGTGTGAATTGCCAGTTTTTACTTTTCACTTTACCTTTATCTGGGAAGGCTTGCAGTATCTGGGAAGGCTGTTCCGCCTCAGAAAGCCCTGCCTACTTTTCACAAATTTTGAAAGGAAACTTTGCTGACCTTAAGTTTCCTTTAGGTTCCACCATCTCCAGTATGTAGAAGACTTATTCCTTTGCTCCCTGGATCTCCAGTTTTCAAAAGCTGATTCCATGTTTCTAACTTCCTTCCTCAAGTGCCATAAAGTAGCTTGTTCTCAGGTTTTAAGTTTTTAGGATATCTGATATCAGCCAATAGTTTCTGTCTTTCAGGGTTAGAGATCTCTCTACTATACAAAACTAAAGCAATTATTTCCATGTGTAGAGCCCTCAACCTAGCCACTTTTCTCCCTGACAAAGGATGAGAACCCTGACCACACTCAGGATGATGATTGTATTAAAATTATTGACTTTATTTTAACAATTCCCCCCCCCCCGCCCCAAGAAGATCTCCAAGAAACTGAAATAGGAAACCTAGATTATTCCTGGTACACTCATGGTTTCTGTCTCCAAAATCATTCTGGGTATGCTATCACTACCACAGAAGAGGCCATTGACCCCTTCTTTTTCTTCCTCAGCACCACAGGCTAAATGTGAAACCCTGACTCGAGATTGTGTATTAGCAAAAGGAATTTACATGGATAGCAGGTATGTGTTTGGGGTGGCACATGATTTGGGGATGTAATGGAAATATAAAGGGTTCCTGATGTCCACTGGCAGTCCCACACCAGTCTAGAGATTTCTTGACTCCCTTTTGTTGTTAACAGCAGTGACAGTTATTAAAATGCTAGGACACTCCCATAAAGGTTCTCCCCATGCCCTTGCTGACCTGCATGCCAAGCAGGCTTCTCAGAAAACTCTAATCCCTATTAGTCTGTCTTCCTTTATATCTGCTGGGCCTGCCCCCAAATTAACATTGACCCCAGCAGAGCTTGCATGGTTCAAGAGACCATGTCCTATCCCATCCAAGACAGGCTAAGACTAGAAGAGTGCAAAAAGGATAAACTCAGTCCTCTATATGGACTAAATAGATGCCCATTCCTCCACAACTATGGGATACCTTTACTCTTTAAGTCACTGGAGTCCTGACAAGTTGCTTAGTTTAGGCTGCAGATATTGGTGGGGAAAAAATTGAGATGAACTGCACATTTATTTTATCTACGATGTGAGATCTGTCTTAAATATGCTTTAAGCAAGCTTCTAAAACTTCCCCTGGGAAATCCCTTTACCCCTTTTCAAGTTTGGCAGATTGATTTTATCCAGATTGAAGGTCCCCCACCCCCCCCAACACTCCAGTTATAAGTGTGTATTAGTTATGATTTTCATGTTCTCCCATTGGGTAGAAAGCTTTCCCTTTCAGGAAAGCTACTGCAACAACTGCAGCGAAGTGTTTATTAGAAAGTATTTTTCCAGGGCAGCTAGGTGGCGCAGTGGATATAGCACTGGCCCTGGAGTCAGGAGTACCTGGGTTCAAATCCGGCCTCAGACATTTAACACTTACTAGCTGTGTGACCCTGGGCAATCACTTAACCCCAATTGCCTCACTAAAAAAAAAAAAAAAAGAAAGAAAGAAAGAAAGAAAGTATTTTTCCCACCTGGGGAATTCCTAATAAAGTTCACACTGATAGAGGTACTTCTTTTACTGGTTCAATTATCTCCCAATTGTTAGCTTCCTGGTAAGTGCTTCAACACTTATTTACACACTGCTTGCCATCCTCAATTCTTAGGTTTAGTAGAATTTATCAATGGGATCATTAAGATTAATTTTGGCAAATGTGGATGATTTGGGTCTGCCATGGCCAAAAAGCCCTTTCCCTAGTTCTTCTGAATCTCAAGGCAACCCCTTTTTGTCACTAGGCATCATTTCTCCCTCCAGGGACTCTCTCACAACCAAGACCTTGCTTCTGTCCTATTATAAAGGACTCACCCAAACTCTTCATCAACTTAATCATCTTGTCTCTCAGTCATTTTCTAGAGGCTCAACCCTAATTTAGTGTAACCTACAGTTGGAACCTGGAGACTGGGTCTATTGAAAAAGACACCTACACAAGGATTCCCTACAGTCCAGATGGAAAGGTCTCTATGAAATCCTGCTGACCAACTCCCGTGCTTCAAAACTGAAAGGAATTGACAGCTGGATCCACTTATCACATCTGAAGAAGGCTCTGACCCCTCAATGGATAGCCAGACATTAGCAAGGATACTTCGTCTGACCAGGAAAAAGAAGTAGACAACAGCAGAGTAGACTGCTTTACCGAGATGCCAGACATAGCCTGAGAATCCTGTGTATCATGCCCCAGCACTACATTTGATCATTGAAGAATTCCACAATTCAACCTGACCCAGAGGAGGGAAAGGTAACCACAACTTACTGATAACTGCCTGATCCCCACATACTCCCCTTTCCCAGGCCAACAAATTGCCTGGGACTAACCAATCTTTGTCAATTCCAGACTCTTGATTGACTTATGGATGTCCCCCAAACAAACTATCCCCTCCCAAAGATTCCCAAGCTTACTTCCTGGACTTTAGGTTATTATGTAAAAAGGTTCATTTACATTGAGTAGTTTCTGTCTGTGAGAAACTTACTTTTCCAAAGGGCAGTCTCATAGCTCCCTCTGTTCTGTTACCCCATATAAGCCCTGTCCTCAGTTCCTATGATTGAGTAATCCTAGCATTCTTGCTTTGTGATACTCCAGGCTATAACTCCTCTGCCCCAATTAAAAAACTTATTTCTCTTATATTGATTGTTTCATTAATTTTCAGATTAACACTGGCCAATGTTTTACAACCAGCTCTCCAGAAGAAAAAAAGAACATATCCAAAACACAATTCTAAGCTTAATTTGTGTCATTAACATTTTCTATATTATTTTCTTAAGTTTAGACAATCAATAAAAAATCATTCCCTGCTTTTTAGCGTTTCCCAATTTTCCAAGTGTAAATGCTCACATTAAAACTGTAACAATCAGTTAAAACTCAAATAATTTGAATCTGGTTCTAGAACACCTCTGAGACGGTTACAGATGAAGAGCTGGAAGAGAACTTAAAGGTCGTCTGGAATAAGCGCTGCAAATTATAGATAATAAAACTGAGACCTAGAGACATTAAGTGACTTATACATTGTTAACCAGATATTATGTGGCTGAGTAGTATAATGCCGCCACCTGCTGGAGAGATACTGTAGGAAAGCTTCTCCATGAGGAGAAGGCATCTGAGGGCAAGCCATGCAGCTTTTCTTTGGTGTCAGGAAGTGGGAGGAAGAAGGGAAGAAGGGGTGAGGCTGGTTCTCTCTCTTTTGTCTGGACTCTTGCGGAGAGTGGAGTGAAATGTGCTCTCCCTTTGATAGATACATTAATCTAGGCCTCTTTCTTCACCAAATTCTTATTCTCCTTAATAAATGCTTAAAAGTCTAACTCTTTCTAAAGCTTATAATTTATTGGTGACCACTCAGATATTTTAGACAGTATAGGTAGAATTTTAGCCCTTACAGTAGGATTAGTACACAAGTCCCATATTGCCATGTCCAGATATGAACTATACATGGATAAATGTATATCTATACATATACATATGTATAGATATATGCACACACACATACATATATATACACAGATGTGTGTATCTATATATATCAGCTATATATCTCTATCTCTATCTCTCTATCATCTATATCTATATCATCTATGATCTCGAGGGTTGGAATGAATCAGCGCAAATCATACCATGTGCAATGTGCTCATTTGAGATTCCCAAGTCTTTATATTTTCATATATAAACATATATACATAATGTACATTATAAGTACACAATATGTGAACAGACACACATGTGTATACATGCATATACATACAAATATTTGTGTTCATATATGTGTATGTATTGGGTACGTATTTTTAAAATGGATTTTTTGGTAGATGCTCCATCCCCTCTCCCACCCACAGTTTTATGAATATATTTGTATATGTGTGTAGATAGAAATATATAGATTTTAAACACAAATGTATATGTAGATAGATGATAGATGGATAGATAGGTAGGTAATGAAAAATAAAGTTTTGCTCTTCCTTATTGCTACTGGATAATATTGTCTGAATATTTACATACCATGTACATTCATTGACCTGCAAAATATATTTAACTGGTTTTCCAGATACTAGAATATCAGCTAATAATTTCCAATAATTTTGAATCTTATCCGTGTTCCTATGACTTCAGACTTGGGTAAAATTTATGCTCCAGATAGTGCTGTAACTGCACTTGTTCCTTCACATCTGTCTAACTCACTAAACAAATTTTCCTTCTTCATGTTTATAATTTATGACTGTGAAAAAAATGTACAGAGTTCTTTTTTTAATAAAGTCAATTGAAATCCTGAAGATTTGGGTGACATCAGATATCCCAACTTCAAGACTGTCATTATTGTACTCCTCTTGAGGTATGTCTATACTTGTCAGTCCATGAAAGTGAAGTTGGTAAGACATTGAGTAGAAAGATCATTTGACTTGAATTTAAGAGACCTTTTTTGTGCCCTCCCTTTTTCATATACTAATTATGCTATCTCTTTGGGCAGCAGATACATGAAGAAGTTGCTCATTTCTGTGATCCCTATTCTAAACTTCTCTGATTTTGTGACAATTTGAATTTTCTTAAGTTAATTCTTTGAATTAATTAATCATTCTTCTTATTAATTTTTAGTTCAGCAGTATGTAGATTATTAGATGGACTTCTAAGGAATGCTTAGGAAATCATATTAATAAGTTGGAGTATTTTTCAAATTAAACTTTGTTTTAAAAGAAATTCTATTGTTTAGATAGAATTCCACTATGTATAAAATAAAGGAGAAAGCCTAACATTAAAAAATGGGGAATGGTGGGAATTGGGCCAAAGAAATCTAAATGAATTATATACAAATTAATAGGAAGCCAACTGAATTAGATGGTACCAAGATGAGATTAATTCCTGAGGTCTAATTTTTAACCGTTTTGGTTAAATTTCATTTTAAAAAGAAATGGCGGGGCAGCTAGGTGGCATAGGGGCAGCTAGTTGGCGCAGTGCATAGAGCACCAGCCCTGGAGTCAGGAGGACCTGAATTCAAATCTGGCCTCAGACCCTTGACACTTACTAGCTGTGTGACACCAGGCAAGTCACTTAACCCCAATTGCCTCACAAAAAAACCCTAAAAAAAAAAACAAAACAAAAAACAATAACAAAAAGAAAAAGAAAAAGAAATGGCAAATTATAATAGTTCAAAGTTCCATATAATCTAGTGTCCTGACAGTAACTACTGATGCCTCCTTTAGAGAAAAATAAATAGAGGGGCAACTAGGTGGCACAGTGGATAAAGCACTGGCCCTGGATTCAGGAGGACCTGAGTTCAAGTCTGGCTTCAGACATTTGACGCTTACTAGCTGTGTAACCCTGGTCAAGTCACTTAACCCTCATTGCCTTGCAAAAAAAACAACAAAAGAAAACAAAGGCAAAAAGTACTGCTCCTTTCCTCATTCTTGCCATTAGGCACCCAATTTACCAGTATTATGCCAGAAGAGAAAATACCTTCTAAGCCCTGCTGGTGAACATTTCCTTACATAATGCAAGATGGATGAGTTTTATAATTTTAACCATATTAAATGCAAGTTAGTTTACAAAAACTAAATTTATCGTGGGTGATAAAAAATCATAGAATGGCCACAATCATATATTACCCAAGTTCAGCATCTAGAAATCATTACTGGTAAGCTATTTGGATGTAAGTCGGCTAAATTCATGGTCGCTTTGCTGGGTTAGTATCAGAGAATATTTGTTCAGCTTCCTTCCTGGATTGAGTGAATCTTTATACGTGAAATTAGAAGGAGCATCTCTAGAAATTTCATATGATTTCTAAAAAATTCAGTTCATCAGGCATGTCATTAATGTCTTCTATGACAGCATTGTGCTTAGAAGGAATAAGAAGAGTCTGCCCTCAAAGAGCTTGAATTCTACTAGAAAGAAATAATCATTTCATAAATATTTATTAAGTGCTTTCTATGAGATAAGTAAATACAAAAAAATTACAAATCAGTTACAAACTAGGTTTAGAGAGGAGAAAGAGCACAAGTATATCACAACACCACAGTATGTTGTATTAAAAAAGAACTGTAAGGCAGCTGGGTGGCGCAGTGGATAGGGCACTGGCCCAGGATTCAGGAGTACCTGAGTTCAAATCTGGCCTCAAGTGCTTGACACTTACTGGCTGTGTGACCCTGGGCAAGTCACTTAACCCTCATTGCCCCACCAAAAAAAAAAAAGAAAGAAAGAAAAAGGAACTTTATCTTCAGTCTAGTCCAAGACATACCTCAAAGGAACCTCCACTTTAACAAACTCCATAGGTGGTCATATAGCCTGTGCTTGAGGATCCCCAGTGAAAGGAAATTCAATTCTTCCTAAGGAAGCCTTTTGAATAACTCTAATTTATAGTAAATTTTACTTGTTTTAGTTTTCCCTAATTTCAAGCCTAAATTTTCCTCTTCTTCCCATCTCTGCTGGTTCAGCCCTCTGAAGCAAAATAGAACAGGTCTACATCCCTCTAAAAATTCTCTTCCTCAAATATCTTCACTTCCTTTATCATGGACACCAGACCATTTATGACTCATGTTTGCTGCTATACCTGGGTTCTGAAACATTAGAAGTTTTTTTATGCTGTTGTTGGTTTATTGTTTACATCAGGAGAATGTCATTTAAGCACCAATATGGTTTTCCTGTTTTTCCTTTCTCTGTGGCTATAATAAAGGCCCCCCAAACTGGGGAATGTATTTGGCATTCATTGTTCAAATGTTAATGAATTCAAACATGTTGGCTGGGAATCTATCAAATGTTAAGAAACAACAAGCTCAAGAGAGGAAAAAAAACACTACTCAATTAGTTACAACTATAATGTTCACCATATTATTGATAATTTCATCTCTCCACCAATACAAATCACAACTACCTATACTTTCTCATTTTAACAATTATTATGTATGCTTTCACATAAATCCTTCAGTATCCCAAAATCTTTAGTAGTGCTTCCTCCTCCACCACCACTCCCAAAGAAAAAAATACAAAATATTCTGCCTGGAATACTTGGATCATATTCATTTGTATCTTTAGGCAAATAATTTAAGGTCTTGGGGCCTCAGTTTCTTAGAGGCAGCTGGTAGCAAGGTGTATGTATAGTGAACCTGAAATCAGGAAGATCTAAATTCAAATCCAGCCTCACAAACTTCCTAGCTGTGCGACCTCAGACAAGTCACTTAACTCCTGTTTACCTTGGTTTCCTCAACTGTAAAATGGAGATAATAATAGCACCTAAATCTCAGGATTGCTGTGAGGATCAAATGAGAAAGTATTTGTAAAAGCACATAGCACAGTGCCTAGCATATAGTAAATCTTTTATAAATGCTATTCTCTTTCCTCCCTCCCTCGTCCTTCAAATGAAGTGGTTGGACATGGCTTCTTAATTCCTTTCCACTCTAGACATAAGATCTCCTGGTCCTAACTTTTCTTTCTTATTTTATATTCCTTCTTTCCATACATCAGAGAACTCAGGGACACTAAATGTTACTGCTGCCTACTTTGCATTTTCATTTTATCTTCATCTGTGTATGTTCTATTTTTCCCCTTCCTAGTAGAATGTAAGCACATTTAAAAAAGGAACTCTCTCGCTCCTTTTCTCTCAGTACTCTCTCTGTCTCTCTTCTCTCTCTCTCTCTCTCTCTCTCTCTCTCTCTCTCTCTCTCTCTCTCTCTCTCTCTCTCTCTCTCTCTCCCTCCTTGTTTTGTTTTTGTATTCCCCAGGAACTCTAATAGAACCTGTCATACAGTAAGTCTAATAATGTACATTGAATTAAATAGAATAGAGGACCTACCCAATGGACTGAACCTTCCTATGGCATTTTTATTATCTCAAGGCCCTCCCTTAAAACATCCCTTGTTTTTGCTGAAATTGTTATTCTTCTATACTCTTTAAATATGGTACCAATATCATTCTTGGAAAATAAGCCCTATCTGGTAAGAATATCACATGTATACCTATTTAAGAATCCACTGAGTAAACAGGCACTTGCTCACTGACCCATAGTTGGCTGATTATTTCATTGCTAATACACTATATACCACCAAAAATAAGGCAATATCTTGAGCCCTGATGATTCCCAAATCAAAAAGTAGCAATGCCTAAGAAAAAGGCATTTAGAGTTAAAAAATATTGATTTATGCATACCAGAGCTCGGTTTCTAGTGATATTACATTTCACAGATGTGAAATAAGAAAATGAGGTTCCATCAGCAGAAACAATGATTTGGAGGAATCAGATTTGTGGAGTTAGAAAGTAGTCAATAAACCATCCCACTATATTGCAAAATGAAAACTTAGTTTTTTTTACCTTATCTTCATAGCCTCAAAGAAACACCTTTTTTCCCCAAAAAATGTGGTATAGGTATAAATGTCTGACATACTGGAATTCAAATAAATATTGCCGGGCAACTGATTTAAAAATACACAAAACTAAATTTAGAATTTATATATATATATATATATATATGTTAGAGGACTATAGTTGTATTGTAGATTTTTGAATAGACCCCAAATACTAGTTTGACCCTATTTACCTGCTATGCAATATAGGCACATACTACTTTTTTCTCACTTTAAAAAATTGATAAATTTCTTTTTTAAAGTTATTTCCTGATATAATGGAATACTTCCATCAATTTCCCCCTCTCTTCACTCTTCCTGGTTGTCTATACCTTCCAACATTTCTCCTAATTTCTTATTGTTGTTGCTTATGTTCATGGAGGCATGGCTGATGAAAAGATTGTCTTAGAGTTAGGATGACTTGTATACAAGTCCTGCTCTAACACATACTGGTTCTGTGATTCTTGACAAATTTCTTAAACAGTCATGCCCCAGGCATCTCTTTAAAACTATAAGTTGCAAAACTACTACTAAATTATATTGATGAAGGGAATGTATTTCATGATTTCCTTGAATTCCTTACAGCAATGAAATCATAAGTCCCATCCACAAAAAATAAAAGTTCACATGGCATAAGTTCTTCAGCAATTCCTGAAGTGATAAAAATATTTTGTTTCCAATTCTTGATATTTCTATTTTTTTGGTATTCTTTTATTGTGGTTATTTTTTGCTATTTTTATTGCAGAGTTCTGTTATTTGTATATTGTTATATATGGAAACTCTCTTGTCATTGACTTTCTTGAAGTTTGGGTCCAATCAATAAGATCACAGAAGCAAACGTATGAACAATTTGGAGACTTTTTCTCATTATTTTTGCTTTTATACTTAGTTGTTTATAATCTGGGCACTTGTCTCCTTTTAGTCCTACCCAAAGTGTTTTCATACTACTTCCTTCCAATTCCTTTCCTACTGTTCCCTCTAAAATCCTCTACCAGGCAATCAGAGAAAGAATGTCATATAAGAAGTCAGAGATAGATTTATTGGCCCCCATTCCCAGCCATGATGTTCAGTGAACCTCTGTTGGACATGATGGATGATGTGATATACATTGCTTCACTTCTTAGAGAGTGTATGTTATTAGCTAAACATAGGAATGTTCGCTGGTTTATGTAGATAAATGATGGCCTAGAACAAAAATGTAGGGGTGCAAGCAGCCTGTTGGCCTAGAGATCTTAGAACATGCTCAGCATAGAAGGGCATTTCTTAGAGACTGAATTCCATTGTAATGATTTTTCTTGACTAAGTCATAAGTATTGTTACAGGTACTTCTTGCTCTAAGAAGACTACAAGAAGAATGATTTATTTGGTGCTTGTTAGGCAATGCCCTAAAGTTTGATTTCCACTAAGATGAGGCCAAAATTGTTTTTAATAATTGGTGTTTTTACCTTTATAGGTAGTGGGACTGCTAATTTTCACCTGATCCTACGTATTCCTTAATAAACTTCTCCAGCTTTGAAATTCTATGCCTTTTAATTTTTTTAAAGAAAGAAAATACCATTCGAAGATCATTTTACCACACACTTTATTAATTAGAAAATTAAAGAAGACACAAGCATAGGCCACTGAATTTACTTTTTCTTTTTCTTGGAGGTGGGGGAATTTGTGTTGGATTGGAATATAACTAAATGTAAGTAAATAGATAAATATAAAAGTATAGAGTTGTCTCACATAAGTAAAGTACCTATGGGTTAAGAGGGCTATCCCATCACCAGCAGTAGCATCAGGGTGTCCTTGTGAGGCTTGCAAAAAGGTCAAATAGACATCTCTAGTCTTTTGTCCCACTCTGTCCTCCTCAGAAAGGTGGGCATACTGATATAGATTTATATCTATCTGCTTTCTTGAATATTACTAGTCTAGGAGATATAATCAGGTTCAATGTAACGTTTGATCACTATTTTTCATTAGGAGGAAGAGGAACTCAAGGCTTTATAGCCAAATTTTACTCACCAAATACCAGTTCCACAATTATACATATGGTGTATAGTAAATAAACCTGTTTATCGAATTATAGCCAAACAGAAATCATTAGAAGTATACATAGGAAAACATATATGAGACAATATATAGTGAGGATCTCTCCCATTGGGAACAAGGTAACAGCTCAACCAAGAGACAGTCCAAGATCTCAACTAAGGGGAAACTTCCAGATCCTCCCAATTCTTCTTAGTCTTTTCCTTCAGAAAACCAAAGTGGGTTTAGTCTCTTTCCCTCCTGCAGGGAAGGGAATTCATCTCCCCAAACAGGGTGAAAATTTCATAGTATTTTACTTCAGGACAGGGGTTACACAAAGAAATAGATGATAGATTATATTAGATAGATAGATGATAGATAGATAAAAGAAACTGTCCTTCTCAGAATCATTACTAGCACCTTGTAATTCTAGCCCAAGCACTAATGAGTAGGCAGATAAGGAAAATAATAGATTATTTCAAAATTTAATAATTTCAATAATTACCAGATAATAGGTGTGACTCATTTTTAAAAATTTTCCAAACCATACTTGTATCATAGTGTAGACCTAACAAATAGAACAAGAACGTTGACACTGATACTCAATGTAATTTCTTTCCTTCTCTCCCTTTCCCAATATGATAGTCACTGGAGGAGATAGAAATATAAGTTCCTTTGAAGGGATTTTAAAATATTCAGCAACAATAATAATTTATATTTATATAGTCCTTTACATTTTATAAAACATTTTCCTTACAGACACAAAATTAAATGCTTAGAAAAAGCATAATTATACCTACTATACAAATGAAGAAACATATTCATAAAAGTGATATTACCAGATCCACATGCCTTGTAAGAAGCAGAGCTGGGATAGGTCTTCTGAAGTGTGGTCCTCCTGCTGTGTCATCTATACTCCAACACAACAAAACTGTGCTGGGTTGAGTTAAAACTTAATCTTCACACTGTTATGCTTCTTGTTGTTGCTGTGACATTCATTGCAACTATGTGCTATGTGTAACACTACATCTCATCAAGTAAAATATAACCTTGTTAAGTGAATGTTTTCATTTTGTTTTTGTTTTTTCTTTGTCTTTCATCCCCAGGATTTACACAGGGATTAGCACATTGTTCATACATAACGCATACTTGTTATATTGAATCAGTTAAACATCTCAATCCTACTAAGAAAGACAATTACCACTTTAGGATTAGGACTGCAGGTAACCCTTAAAACTTCAGGGCTTCTTTATAACTACTGGACTAGACTATTTCAAGCTACATGTACCACTCTACTACAGAACTGCTTTGGGTGATCCACATTGAGTCTACATGCTTCTTTTGGTACAAACACACTGGCAACATGACAGAAAGCCATGAGAAAGGCTCTTTACTATTCCTCAAGTCCCCAGGAGGAAAAAAAAATGTTGTTCATTGAGATTGTATATTCATTTTGACCCTTCAAGATTATTTAAATATAAAGACTCAAAATTGAGACTTACATCACATATTTCTTGTAACTATCTTAGGATGTGTGTAGTGCAAGTGTTATCATCCCCTTTTTGCAATTGAGGAAGAGGAGGTCCACAAAAATTATGTGATATTCTCATGAAAATAGAGCTAATAAGTATAGGAGTCCATTGCCTAATGTTGCTTCTTTCTATGGTCAATCTTTTAGAAATTATAGACATGGGAAGATATTGGAGTATTAAATTAAAAATATAAATTATATAATTTATTAACATTATTGCCCCACAAGATATAAAAGCATTTCCCACAAGGTAAAAGTGGGAAGAAGAACCTTTCTTAATTATCTCACCTGAGAAAGGCATTGAATATTTTTTTCAATGTATTATGTTTTGTAATGTACAAAAATAATCCTGAATCTCCTTATTGGACATTTCCAAAATAATCTATTCATGTAAGTAATGAATTAAGATGGGCTTTTATTTCTCATTTACAAAGAGAATACAAATGTATTAAAATATTGTTAACCTGAGACCTGTCTTTGAGTTAGAGTACCTAATAGATTTTCTCCCAGAATATGTAACCAAAACAGGGTCCAGGAAGCCCAATTTTAGCAATTTCTGCTATATTTTACTTCCCAGTTAGCAATAGTTGACTATTTTCATTTAGTTTATCAATGCAAGGCAGACTGGACCCCACCCGATATATCTGTAACTAAGGAGCAGCTGGAAAGACGTCCGCTTATTCCCGTCCAAATGAATCATGCTTGTAATAGCTCAGGCGGTGAGAGGTGATCAATTCCTGGGGATAATGTGCATGTCGATTTCCATGCTTGTAGTCATATCAATATTCACTGACTGTTTAAGGTCGAGCAATCATCACAATCCCAGTCAATATCTGCCATCTCTTTGGAACACTCTTCCTCACGCTATTTGCCGTGCATGCAGTTTTGAAGGTTGTTTTTTCCTTTGTACTTTGAATTTTCTTTTATTTGTTTATAATGTATCATTTCCAGCTATTCATGGCATGGAATGAGAGAAAGAAAAAAGTCCTTCAGCCTGATTTCTTTGAGTGCTGTCAATGGCTAGGTGCTACTCATGACAGCATCTTCTTAGATTAGGCCTCACTTCTGTCTACCATTCATTGCACATCACAATAAAATATTGACAGAAACATTCTCTATGGGGATGCTGGAAAGATAATGGCCAAGTTGAAGTCTAAGATAGTTTTTCATCTGAGGCCTATGTACTTTTGTGGCAAATTCTATACATACCTATGTAATGAATTCCAAAATATGAAAAATTAAAAGGGAGAAACACATATATAATATCACATAAAGTATTTTTTCTGTAGCATTCACAGAACTGCTGTCAAGAAGGACATTTGAATTTCTATAAAAGATCCTTCCAATTATGTGCTTAATATATCTTAAACTAGAGGGGTTGGATTATAGACTGCTCAAAGAATTGCCCCTGTTTGAAATGAATGGATTAATTACAAGTATGAAAAAAAAATTCTTGTCATTCTTTAAGGTTTGTACCTATATATCTTTTTTTTTTTCAGGGCAATGGGGGTTAAGTCACTTGCCTGGGGTCACACAGCTAGTAAGTTTCAAGTGTCCAAGGCTGGATTTGAACTCAGGTACTCCTGAATCCAGGACTGGTGCTTTATCCATGGTGCCACCTAGCTGCCCCTGTACCTATATATCTTATAGGAACACAATTGATTCAGAAGAGGAAAAATGTACTAGTATAATAGAATGCCTCTGAAATGAAATATTTTGTACCAGGATTCTCATTATGAAAAGTTCTCATGATGAAAATACTCCAACAAAGCAATTCTGGAACTCAGCCTTTGATTAAGGAATTCCATATGCCAACTTGGAAATCTGAAGGGTTTGCTGCAAATGTAACCTTTTAGGTCTTAAGGCATTGAAGTGTAGTGTGTGGGGAGCCAGTACTGAATTAAACTTCTGCCTCCAGAGCCTCATCTAGCACCTAGCATAACACAAACCCTGGCCTGGGAAGTGGTGCTAAATTAATTTTGGGTCAACTTTTAAAAGCTGGAACATCTGAAAGAAATTGCTTAGAGGGCAGCAAGTGCAGCAGAGAAGGGAAAGACAAGATTAGGGAATTGAGCAAAACTGGGTAAGACTCCCCTTCATCTGTTATGGGAGGCCACCCATATCTGTCATTTATATGGCATGGGGGCCATCCATTTCTGTTGTTTTTACACTGCTGATGGACTGAACCTGTTTTTTACTACATGCTACAATCAGTGCTCTGATACAAAGCACTAATCACTTACACTAGTTATAGTTCTGACACATATTGGATATGTGATCCTGAGTAAATAATTTAAATTCTCAGTGAAATGAAGCAATTCCGTAAAATTGCAAATTGCATACAGTTACACATGTTATTGATCTGTGTCAGTGGAGGGAGTTTCTTCATATAGGGAGTTCCTAACACTGAAGAAATCTCAGCCATAGAGTAAAACTAAACAACAACAACAACAACAACAACAACAACAACAAAACACCCTTACTCGACAAAACTTAATTTAATTCTAAGTTAAGCACATTGTTCTTCAGGGTATGTCTAGATCCTTTAAAGTGAGGTTATATCTATATGTGTCAACCTGCTTACATTAAGTGTAATGATTTGAAGTGTTAGGAACTAAGATTTCACGGACCAACATGATCTTAAGTGCCTCTCTTGAATCTATGCTTTTTCTTCTCCAAATTACCCTGAATTCTATATTTGACCTTTCTCAACTATTGTGCTCTTGCTTCTCTAGGCACATGAATAGTCTGGAGTTGGAAGAGAAAAAGAAAGTAATAGAATAATGAGAGGGTATTTCCTATGCATATGGAAGATGATTTTGTGACATTCTTCCTCTGCTTTTAATTTCCTGATAGTTCTTACCTATAGCTTTAAGCTTACTAACTTAGCTTTTAGTTGAAAAGCAAATATCCTGATCTAATTGGGACCAACTACTATGAAAGATGCCATTATGGGGTGGGGTGAGGACAAAGGTATTTTATGCCACTTATGCTAGTCCCAAACAGGTTTTGTAACCTGGTACTTTGGGAGTTCTGTCATTACTCAAGAAGAAAAAAATATCTATACAAACTTTCCCAATAATAATGATGCTGGCTATATAGATAAATAGGCAAATATGGCATTTTGCAATTAATAGTATCAGAAAAAATTTCAAAGAAATTATGCAAAAAAAGGACCCTTGGAATCATATGTAGACATAATTTTAACAGGTGATTTAGGGCAGTCTCATTTGAGTAATACAAATCTGAATATGATGTCTTAGCACTAAGTTGGTGAGGGACAAGAATTAATTTATACATTCAAAATTATATTCTTGGTCAAAATAATTAAAGCTATAATTATTAATTACAGGAATCCCTCCAAAACACAGCGGCACATATAGACATATATATATATATATATATATATATATATATATATATATATATATACACATACAAATGTATGAACACACATATATGGCCCACTGAACATGAAGATCAATTTTATGTCATAATCCCAACATTATTACTGAAACATCTGAGAAATTTTGTAGGCAAAGACCAACTTCAAATTATTTTGCAAGCTTTTGCTTTCTAGAATTTCAATTAGATTTTGGCTTTTGTAAGTTCTGACAAATAGGTACCTGTGTGGTACTATGCATGCAGGCCAAATCAAGTGAAATGTACTTATTTACTTTTTTTTAATTGCTCACTAAGATGGAATTGTAAGCTAGACATCCCATTTGGTGAGGGTCCCAGAATACAGAAATTTTACAGTGTTACTGTAGAATATTTCAGATCAGTCTACAGAAGTAATCAATGCTTGAACACCTCATTAAAATACTAGTGATGGTCTTAAAAGAAATGATGTGTTCTTCTAAGTGGGAAGAGAAAAGCCTGGTGGGTAGATATAAATTGCTGAAAAATATTCTTATATTTTAAAGTATCATATGGAATGCTTCCTACACACTCCTGCACAACATAGGACTAGCAATAGATAGCAATGTGGTAGATAGAATGGAGAAAGCATCAACATTTAAGTCAAGAAGACCTACATCCATTTGTGTGTGAAGCATATAATTGCTATTTGATTATGGGCAAGTCACATAACCTTTCATTATGCCTAGGTTAAGTTTTTAATATTATAAATTATGCAATAGTGACATGAGTTCCTTCAATGACAGTTTCCTGCACCAATGAAATTAGAGGTGTGGACTAGACAGAACCTCCCCACCTCTACCAACAATAGATCCAGAAATAGAAGGAATGCTCTACTATAAAGAGAGTTTCATTTTTGATAATAACATCTAAGGAGAGAAATATAGACTGTGTCTTTATAGTGACAGTAAAATCATAAGTAGCCAAAATGGTAGCCTGAGGTCTGCCTCCTGGTCTTCCTTACAGAGTTTAATAAACTAGACAGAGTGAATCTTCTAATTAAATCTAATCTTCTAATTAACTGTTTGCTTTTCTTTTGTGTAAAGTTAACTCAAATTTCTATAGAAATTCAGTCATGGATAGACATATAAATAACTAGATATTATTTGATAAAATTGACTAATTCATTTCATCAACCATTCAAACAGCTATACAACTATTTTGACTAGTATCTTGACTGAATTGAGTGAATTTAAGCACTAAATAAAACAATACACTTTTGAGACCTTTATGTTGTTTTGTTGTTTGCTTCTTACCAGTATAATACCATGAAAAAAAAATCCTAGGGCATTCTGTAACATTACAACCATCTACTCTTTCCCCCAAGTTTTCACAAGGAGAACAATTCAACACATTAACACTCAAGGTTTAAGAAATGTGTGGAAAACATACAGTTCTCTAAAGACAAAGTGACCTCATCTATGTGAGTTAGAGGATGCATTTAGCTTATTATTCTGATATATTCCCAAATGTGTTAATACTCTGTTTTTGAAATAAGCTTTTATACATCTTAATCTATTTCATTTGTTCCTCCTACAGTTTTCCCAGGTCTGAAATGTGATACCTTTTAAGAATCATTGAATAAAAAAAGCATTCATCTTGACTGAGTATGGAAAAGTTTAACTGGAACTCACCTGTTATATCCACCATAACTTAGAAGTTTTCATTTATAATAGGGCTGACAGATTAAGAATGCCTGTCTAATAAATATTGGGTTGATTTCCATTCAAATCATCAGTTTTAGGGACACATTTAAACTGAGGTTTCATGTATATGACAAAATTCCACATACCTGACTTTACAAGTGGAGACCAATGTGAAGACTGTGAAATACAACTTGACATTATATGCTGTCATTGATAATAACAAGGAAGTGATATTAATAGACATGCTACTTTGTAGCTGTGAAATGTATATAGAATAACTGTAACAAAGCATAAATGACATCACAAGGCAAGATGTTTTGAAATGTTTTGGAGTTAGCAATCATAAATCCTAATGAGGATAAAAGACCTACTGAGAAAACCACTGGATTTTGAACCTTTCATCTTTTCATCTTATGTGACCTAACAACAGTTTGGGCAGTCGGAGTTGAATTAGAAGAGCAATGAAGGCAAAATAAAGTTGATTTACCTTGAAAAAACATAAAATGTAAGTTTCTTCTTTTGGTTGCTTTGTCCTCAAAGCAACATTACACCCCTCCCCACCAATAAATAAATAAATAAAAAGCTTTTATAAATCTTGCAAACCATAGAGTAGGTAGACCGAGAACCTTTTACACCAGTGTGTGAAAATGCTATCTCTTTTGCTGGAATAAAATGCCTGTAAGAGATACAATCCATTAAGGGTGTCAATCTTACCAAATATCCCCATCCTTTTTTTTTTCTCACATCTAAACAAAGAAAGTAAAGAGTAGCTTAAATATCTTATTTAGTAAAGTAATACAGGATGAACATCAAAATGACAGTCTTAGGAATGTTAACAATGTGGCATATCATTTTACCTCATCAATATCTTTGTCATAAGAATACATTAATTTTGTCCATTTTACCTTCTCATTACATCACTTGTCATAAGGGAGAAGGTGAGGGCTAAGTATGTAGTGGCAAGAGAGGCATCAGGACTAATTTCCCCACTGGAGCCAACATTATATATACAGTTTTATAGCCCTTTGGACATAATCCCAAATTATTCTACAGAATGGTTCACAATTCCACCAACAGTGCATTAGTGACCCTGGTTTTTTTATATGCCCTCCAGTATTTGTCATTTTCATTTTCTTTCATGTGTGTATTTTAAAATTCTAAATCTGGGTTCTAATCAGTCCCCCCAGTTTTGGGGGAAACTTGCTAAAATCACTGATAAATGAGTTTTGGTTTTTTAAAGGTTTACTAAAAGATATAAGATAGTAAAGAAAGAGAAAGATTGAGAACATATTTCTTACAGCATGGAAATCCTAGCCTTCCTAAACCTCCCACCTGAAGTCCTTCCTGCCACCAAGCCACTGTCCTAAATCAAAAAAGGCCTCAACCCTCCTCCAGGGTCAACTTCCTACTTTGTGTTCTCCTCCCAGAAATGGGAGGTTCTTCAAGCTGATTGGCTAGCGTCATTCAAATTTATTGGTTCACTGGACCTGAAGGTGGTCCAGAGTTAAGTTCAAAAGTTTTAGCTTCTGAGAACAATACCCTCTTAAGGGCCAGCCAGATATGCTTATAATCTAGTTAACTGGAAGTAAGCTAGTCATCAGTCAGTCACTCTCACTTAATTCAATCAGTTTAGATTAATCTCCAGGTGGGTCTTTGGGTATATGCTAAATCCCCTTATTTGTATCTTTAGCCGTTAGCACAGTGCTTGGCATAAAGGAGGTGCTTAGTAAATTAATTTTCATTCATTTGTTTATTCAAAATTCTGTATCCTATATGAGCAAGTGGAATGAGCAAATAAACATCTGTCCTCTCTATTCAGTCACCTTCAGAGTTAAGGCTTTTATTTTATCCATGTCCCTAAGAGTTTCTTGTTTGTTTGTTTTCTGTTGTGGTGTTTTTTTTTGGGGGGGGGGGGTTGCTGCCTCAAGGCTCTCCCTTTCTCCAATCCATCCTTCATAGCTAATGTTCTTAAGGCACAGGGCATACCATGTTATTCCTCTGTTAAAGAAACTTCAAATTCTTATTCTGACCTCTAAAATAAAATACTTCTCGTTTGGCATTTAACATTCTTCACAATCTGACTTTGACCTTTCTTTCCAGATATCAACTTATTTCTCCATGTCCAAATCTACATTTCAGCCAAATTGTCTCACATGCTTTTCCCTATTAGTGACATTTTATCTTGCTAGATGAAGTGACTAGAATGTAGAATTTAGAGTGAGGAAGACGTAAATTCAAATCCTACCTCAAACACTATCTGAGTGACCCTGGGTAAGTCTCTTAACTTTGTGCCTCAGTTTCCTCATCAGTAAAATGGGGGTAATAACCACACCTACCTCTCAGGGTTGTTGTATAAGTTGTGTTAACCTAGGTACACTGCTTCTCAAAACTGAAAGAAGCCCCACTTCATGGACCCAACATGTTTCTGAGTACCTTAACTCATTAATTTTACAACAACTCAGCATGTAGTTCATGTCTTGTCCCCAAGGAAGGAAACTGAGAATCAGAAATAAAGTGTCACATGGCCGGTAATTGGAAGAACTGTGGTTCATTTGGTCACAGGAATTAGAAATACAATGAGCCTTAGAGAACATCTAATCCAGGGCACCTTAATTTGTGTTCCTCAAAGTGTCCATAAACTTTGCTGGGAAAAAAATTCCATCTTTATTTTCCCCATTAGCATTTCACTCAGTTATTAAAAAAACAAAACAAGATTTTGAGAAGGGGTCCTTAGGCTTTACTAGGCAGCCACTGGGGTCCACGACACAAAAAATGCTAAGAACCTTTGATCTTACCTATCTAACTTTCCATGTGAGGAAATTGAAGCCCAGTTAAGAAAAATGACTTACCAAAGGTGCCACAAGTAGTTGTAAGTACCAGGATACATACCCAGATCTTTAGTTCCTAGAAGTTAGCAGCTTGGGGAAGTTTGGGATCTTTCAGATTGTCTCCTTGATCTTACTCATCACATGTCTTACCACTCACAATCTGCTGGAGAATTACTTGGTAACTATTACCAACCATTGCCCCTAGGTTCTCTTGTTGGACTTACACCACTAACTCTGCCAAAGCCATCAGAGGCCTGGGCACTGATGCCCTCCTGAGGGTCTCCATTCCCATGGACAAACACCAAAAAACAAAGAGATGCAGTCTCATCCTTCATCGACAATCCACAGTAGCAGTTCCTGGAACTCAATGCATTAGCACCAAATGCAAATGAGGCATATCCATAGCCTTGACTGAATTGTAGCTCTATGACTGCAGTGACGTCACCTTCACCATCATTTCTGGGGTCAGGGGCTTCCTCCTCTTCTCCTTTGCTTCTTTCCTTGAACTTTCTATTTGTAGGTCTTTAGGGATTCACCTTACTCTCACATAATTTGGCATGTTCCAAATGCTTAGTTTAAGACTGAAAATATTTCCTTCTACTCTCAGTGTAGAGGACCCAATAACTAGTATCAAGCCTTGGGTTTGAGTCCCAGCACTGCTATTAATGATCTGTGTGAGCTCGGGGGAGCATGGCCCTCTCTGGAGTTCAGTTTCCACCTATGCAAAATGAAATAGTTTGAATACATGGTTTTTAAGGTCCTTCCCAGCTCTGACATCCTAGGTCCTAAGGGTCTTCCCAGTCCATATTCTAAGAACCTTTCAAGCTCTCACAGTCTATGAAGTAGCTTCTCTCAACCTCTGCCATTGGCTTTTCTTCTGATTTTGTAGAATTTCGTGTATGACTGGTATTTACTAGAATCCATATCTGATTTCATATACATGGCTGGCATTGTGATTGGAGCTGTTTTCTGTGGTCCTGTCTCAGACAAGTGACTGTTTCATAGTTTAATCAACTCTTAGTACCCCCTCAGTGCTGGGGATTGAGATCCTGTGGAACCCCTTCCCATACATCTCTGTGCCATGTTACCCTTGTCCCACTGACTTTTACTAAATTCATTTTATACCACATTTTTGAGCAAAGGCTGTTACTAAGCTGTTGTTACCTGCAGATGGCCATCACTGGCATTTGTTCTGTTCTGGGTCCAAACTTCCCCTTAACAGCTGTCTCACTTTCCTATCAGACTTCACTATGGCTGCCCTCATGATGAACACAGAGATACTCTGTAAGTATGGCCCCACAGACTTATCCCAAACCCTGAAATCATGCCTAGAGAACTTGCCTCAGACAATAGCCCATTACTCATGAAGTTATGTTGGCATTCTTTCCAACCTTAAAGGCATAGTTCAAATGCTATCTCTTCCATGTATTTCTCTAACATTTGTATTTCCTCCCCATTTAGAAGCTAGCTTTCTATCTGGTCTCATTTGCATCCTTGTGCACTTAGCATGTTCTAGTTTGCATTGTTTTTCTTTTTCCATGTCTCATCTTCCCTACTAAACTGTGATCAACTTGAAGGCAGGGATTATGCCTAGTTTCATTTTTCAGTATGTATCATAAAGCTATATACGTATTAGATTCTTAAAAATGTTTCTTGAATTATTAAATAAAAGACTAAAGGAATGTTTAATGAATATATAGAAGACTGAGTGGATGGATGGATGGATGGATGGATGGATGGATGGATGGATGGATGGATGGATGGATGGATGGATACATAAGTGAATGGTTTGATGAATAGATGATGGGTTACACTAATGGGTGGATGGTTGAATAGATGAGTGGATAGATAGAAGAATAGGTTCAGAGACGGGTAAATGGATGGGTGAATGGATGGGTGGATAAAATTATAGACAGATGAATTAATGCTGCTGAACACTTCAGAAGAACATCATTAATTAACGATGACTGTATTCACTACAAATTTATGATATATAACCTCAACTGGGTCTTCACTGCTACACTGGAATCCTTTTATTTAATGATTGACTCTATCCTTTTTTTCCATGGAGATTCTTCCAAATCCTTTCCTCTCCTCCCCTCTTCTCTTTTCTCCTGACTTCCTCTTGGCAAAGAACTTTGACTTTTATTTTACAGAGAAAATAATATTCCCATGTATTTAGCTTCTGCTTCTCTCCCATTTCATATCTTAAATCCACTTTTAATTATTCCCCATTTTCTCTTAATTTGCTCCAGTTTATGATAAAAAGGTCACCATTTTCCTTGACAAAGTCAAACTTTTCACTTCTGCTCTTGATTCCATCTCCTTTCTTTTCATTTAGGACCTTGATACCTCAGTCACTATTTCCTTTCTCTCATCTTCAGTTTATTCTTATCCACTGGCTTGCTCTCTACAACCATAAATGTGTACATATTTTTCCCATTATTGTGGGTTTTTGTTTTTGTTTTTGTGGGGATTTTTGCAGGGCAATGGGGGTTAAGTGACTTGCCCAAGGTCACACAGCTAGTAAGTGTTAAGTGTCAGAAGTCGGATTTGAACTCACGTCCTCCTGAATCCAGGGCCAGTGCTTTATCCACTGTGCTACCTAGCTGCCCCCTATTTTTCCCATTATTAAAAAAAAAACACACCTTACCATCATTAGACTATCATTTCTTCCAGTTTTCATCCTATATTTTCTCTTCCTTTGCTGTCTTTGTTTTCCCCCTTCCTTCTCCTTTCTCAATTCTTTGCAGTTTGGCATATGACCCCTACCACTTGACTGAAATTACTCTTTCCAAGGTTATCAGTGATTTCTTAAATATTCAATTAAATGACCTTTTCTTAGTTCTCATTCTTCTTGAACTCTCTGAAATGGTTAACACTTTTCAATACCATCTTTAGGGCCTTTAGACTAGTGATCTTTCTTTCATGATGTGCTTTCCTTCTTACCTTCTGTCTTTTAGAGCTCAGGAATTTCTACATGAGGCTTTTTCTTATCTTATCTCCACCTACTTCATTTATAAGCACTCTCTCCCTCTTGGAAGTATATCAGATATACTTCATATGTACTCACCTACCAAGGTAAGTAAAAGTTGTAAGAGAATATAAATTCCTAAAATATAAAAAAGGTTTCAGTTTTTAGTACATTAATGCTTTGGACACAGTAGATACCTTATAAATGTACACAAAGTGAATTAAATTGATTGGATAAATGGCTGAAAGACTAAATGAGTGATGAATAAATGAATAAATTAATGAAGTCATTCTTGTGTCTGGGTTTCCTTTCAGTGGTGGGATGAATAAAGACCCAGGCTTGGGCCAGGGTGAAGACAATGAATGCTTTTGGCTTTAGCTTTGGCCAGGCCTTGATGCTGGGGTTGCATATGCCATCAGAATCTTGTATATCTTCCACCTATGTTCATGCCTTTCTTCCTCTTCTTTTGGTCTTCATGATCAATACGATTGGGCAGTTTGGTGGTGTAGTAGATAAAGCACTGGCCCTGGAGTCAGGAGTACCTGAGTTCAAATCTCACCTCAGACACTAGCTGTGTGACCCTGGGTGAGTCACTTAACTCCAATTGCCTAAAGCATTCAGGGCCATTTCCAGTTATGATACTATATAACCATCCAGTGGACCCCAATGGCTCTGGAGGAAAAAGTGAGGTAGGTGACCTTGCATAGCCCCCCCTCACTTAAATCCAATTCACTGCAAGTCATAGCAAGAAGGACAAACAACAACAACCACCACCATTGGGGGCTCCATTTGGAAAGGTTCCCTTGTGGCTAAGTTGACATGGGTAGGGAATTCCTCATACTTGATGAGCTGTGAGGCTGGCTACTGCCATCCACTTAAGACCAGTACTGGTGTCTATGTATTGCCTACCTATTGTGGCCAAAATAGGCTGTCATTTGCCATGAATCAGAATACCTAAAAAGTGGGGAACAAAAAGATTCATGCTATTGTATAGATGGGAAACTGAGGCACAGAGCTTGTTTTCAAGGGAGTGGCAAAGGCAAGGCTAGAACATAGATCACCAGATTCCTAGTCCAAGGCTATTTCTTACCTATCTCATTACCTCCCTAAACCATCTGCCACAAGTAGTAAGTTTTATTAGCGCCCACTGAAGCTGTTTTCTCAAAGAATACATATGCCAGTCATGCAGCAAGATTCCAGGATGGGGCTAGAGTCATGAGGTTTTCTCCTTCAGCCATTAGGAAAGGTGGATACTGTATGTTAATTAGGTGGCTGGCAGAGCTTGCCCCTTGGTTTATCATTACAGGTAAAATGGATTAAGGGTTCCACACACTCAGGAATGTTGCAGGAATAATTGGGAAGAAGGTCACTGGAGACACCTTGACCATTGAGGTGAAAAGAAAAGTTGAGCTCTTTTAGAAAACTAAGGAATAGGTTGAGCATATCCCATTGAACCTCTTTTCTGTCCATGAGGCAGCCTGGAACAGGGTTGGGGGTAGTGAAACTCTTCCTCGGATGCTCTAGGGGATTTCTGGGGCAATCCTACTGAATCTGTCCTTCTAAGTAAAAGTTCAGGAAAGAGTATGAGATTTGGAGTCAGAAGACTAGTTATGAAACATTTAGCAAATCTCTTATGGCCTGTGAGCCTCAGTTTCCTTAAAAAAAAATCCCAGACTTAGAAGAATGGTCCAAACCATTCCTGATTTTCTTCCTTTGGTCATTCATTCATTCATTCATTCATTCATTCATTCATTCATTCATATATATGTGTATGTATATGTATGTATATGTGCAACACATATGAATATATACATACGAGATTAGATTAATTCCACTTATATGAAATAGTTGTTTAAATTTGTATTAATATATGCATACACATATATATGTATGCAAGTATGTATACATATGTGTATATGTGCATATATACATATATTTTGATTTGTTTATATTGGTATAATAGGTGGTTATCCAGGCTCTGCATGAAAAGTCTCTAGTGAGGAAGGATCCATTCTCTTCATAGGAAGTCCATTCCAATTTGAGATAACTCTAATTATCAGTAAGTTTCCCCTTCTTTCTAGCCAAAATCTCCATCATTTCACTTTCTCTCATTGTTCCTAATTTTGGTCTCTAGTGCAGAGTGAATGTTCACTCTCTCCTCCCCTTGAAAACCTTTCAGATATTCAATTACAGAAATTTCCTAAGCCTTCTCTTCTTCAGGATAAACATCACCAGTTTTTTGTTCTGTTTTTTTTTTTCCAATTGACTCTCAATGGACTGAAAGCCCTTAAACACCCTTGTTGACCTCCTGTGGATGTTCCCCAGCTCATCAATCAATAAGCATATATCAAAATGCCTTCTCTGTGCCAGGCACTGAAGATACAAAAGCAAAAAATGAAGCAGTCTGTGCCCTTAAGGAGTTTACATTCTAACAGGGGATAGAGCACTTCTATAAGTGTCTATACAGAATAAATAAACATTGAATACAAAGGAGTTTGGGAGGAAGATCACTTACAATGACAGATAGATTAGTAGCCTCAATCTGGATATGGGCTTCTTTTCAGGAAGCCTAAGATCCTTTTAGCATTTTTTATTTGGATACCACTGTCTTATCTTTGGGCTTCCCCCACCCCTCCACTATCAGACACTGAACTAAATGATCTTTATTCAGATCTCTTTGAGGGCTGATGCCTACAATCTTAATCAGTGACAATATTTTTTATAACGTCTTTAGATTTACAAAGCACTTTCCTCACAACAACAGCGTGATATAGGGCTGCTATGCCATCCTTACTTTACATGTACAGAAATTGAGGCTCAGATAGGTGAGATTAGGTAACCCCAACCATAACCCTATATAACCTACATGATAAAAATAGTATAAGATTTGGGATTGGAACCCAAACATCCTGGGCCTAAAGTAAGTGTGATCTTGAGGATGCAGGGCTTCCAGGCTGCCAGAATCTATGTGTCTTCAGCTCAGTTTATTCCTACTATTTTCCTACCATTCCCTTTATCCTCTCTCTATCAGTTTCCTCAAGACAGTAAGGCTCCATGTTCTTTGCACAGGCTACCCCCAGGTGGCCAGGGATCATAGAATGAGAGATTTAGATCTGGAGGGTACCTTAGAGATGACCTTGTCCAATTGCCTTATTTTACAAATAAGGAAATTGAGGCCCACACAGGTGCAGTAACTTGCCTAGGGTCATACAGACCATAAGTATTAGAAGCAGGATTTGAACCTGAGTCTTCTTGACTCTCTAAGCCCACTTATTCTGCATTGAAGGACAATGGGGAAGATAACCTGGAATCCACAGGGATTCTGTACAATACAGAAATTCCTAGTTTCCATTGAATAGCAGGTAACTAGATTTGATCATAGATTATCAGAACTAGAAGGAATCATCTAATTCCCCATTTTACAGATAGATGAAGAAATTGAGGTCCACAGAAGGAAAGAGACTTGCCCAGGTAGAGTCACAAAGCAGATTTTTCTAACTCCTAGGTCGAGGCCATTTCCTTGAGCTCTGGTTCAAGGCATGTCAGTGGTCAGGAAAATGTAAACAGACTAGACCAGGGCATGAAAATCCTTGGTCCAGAAAGAGTTCTGGAGAAAAATGTCTCCCAGTAACATTTATGGGCAGAGAGAAGCCATAAATACAAAGCTTCTTCCAGGACATGTGGGTCACTATGGCTACCACCTGTTTCTCTCCTCGGAGTCTAACACTTTCCTTGTGTCTCTCCTCCAAGACTGTTAAATACACCATGTAGGAAGAATTAATGGCAACCAACACCCAGTACTCAGTGGCTGATCTCTTTTGAATGCCTGAGCTGAATAAATGGTTTTGTTGCATGATCTCTATGTGGCAGGTTCCTCTGTTGTAGGAAGATGAATCACAGTTTAAGAAATATAGAGGACAATTCCAGGTTTCATGGGATGGGAGGAGCCAAAGACTGGCTCATACCAAAGGAGATGATAGAAGGTCCACTCTAACTCTTCCTATGATTCCCCTTACACCCCATCTAGTTTGGCAGGAGAGGGGGCAAAACTCGTCAAAGCTATCCTAGCCTCCCCAAAGCCATCTATGTGTCAGTACTGTGTGCCCAACAATGACCCTTGGTTAAGGAAGATAATATGTTCGGCACTGACTCATTAGGGGTTCTTGTCCTGGGAAGTACAAGCAGACTCCATTAAAGCAAACCAAAAAAAATCAGAAAGCATCATAGCTGGGGTTGAGGGGAACCTGAGGAGAGAGAAAGACCAAGCTAAGAAGGACCTAAGACTATAGAAAGCACCTTAGACTATAGAATTGAAGGATAGAGGGAGGTGAGGAATTTTAGAACACAAAATGTCAGAGCCACAATTGGAAGGAGCAATATCTCCAATGGGGACCATGCTCACCCTTGGGGGAAGGCCAGATAGGACCCTGAGCAACCATAGTGGGCAGGGGAAGAGCACCTTCACCACCTGCTTCTTTCTGCTGCCTGTCTCTCCCTAGGTTTGTCATTGGTTTTACCTTCTCTGTCTTGCTCTGGACCTGCAGAGACTGGAGAGCAATATTTTCTGGCTCTAGATACTATTTTGGGGCCATTAACATCCTAAACAAGATGGGCACCTTCCTCATCATGGACCACATGTCCATGGCTCATAACCCAAGCAGGATACTTGATCCTGGCTTGTCTCTGAATTCTGGCCAATGTGATGGTACCCCAGAGTGAGTCAGGGGTGACCAGAGGCCATTTGGTCCCTTTGCCCAGTTTGACAAGTATTTATTAAACACCTGTCATGTGCCAGGCACTAAGCAAGGTCCTAGAGATACAAAGAAAGAATCAAAACAGTATTTTCTTTCAAAGAGCTTACTGTCTACTGTTCAAAAGCCCACATTTCTGTTATTCAATACTCAATGATTAGTTCCCTTTAATTATTTGAGAGATTTGAATGGCAAGGAATTATCCAGTGGTTATAGTGCCTGGTATCAACAATGTCTGTGGTAGACACAGGACCCCACCTCAGCCTTCTGATACAGGGGACTCTGGGAGTGACTGACCAAGGTGACCCTACCTTTTGATGGAATGATGATGCTAGTCAGTAACAACAACGGCAACAACAATAATGACGCCTACATCTGACGTAGCTCTTTGAAGTTTGCAAAATGTTTTATGCGTACCATCCCACTGGATCCCAAAAATCACCCTCAGAGGTAAAGGTCCTCTTGTTATACCCACTTTCAAGGAAAGTGAGGCTCATGATAATAACAATAGTTAGCATTCACATAAGGCTTTAAGGTTTGTAAAGTGCTTTACAAAAATTGTCACATTTGATCCATGGTATTCAAATACAGGTCTTCCTGACTTTGAGATCATGATGCTGCATGGCCTCTCCATCATAAGATTATAGATTTAGAGCCAGAAGGTGACTTGGAGGTCATTCAATCCTACACCTTCATTAGATGGATCACAGATATAAAGTAGAAGAGGAGGAATTTGAAAGCTAATTCTTCTGACTCTGAATTCTATCATTTCCGCATTGCCTCCTATTAATCAACAAGCTCCTCCTGTATGCTAGGCACGGAGAACATAAACCCATAAATGAAACAGTCCTTGCCCTCAAGGATCTTGTGTTCTCTCAGCAAAAACAAGCATGGAAACACATACATAAATGCATAATACGTATAGTCCATCAGGGAGACAGAGCAGCTAGGTGCTGCAGTGAAAAAAAGTACTGACTTGGAGTCATGAAGAGCTGAGTTAAAACACGGCCTCAGACATTTACTAGATTTTGACACTGAGTAAGACACTTAATCCTTATTTGCCACAGCTCCTCATCTGTAAGATGTGGACACATTGGAGAAGGGAATAGCAAACCACCCCAGTATCTTTGCCAAGAAAATCCCATGGAAAAGTCCATGGAGTCACAAAATGTTGAACATGACTGTACAGCAACAGTAATCAGGGGGACAATGTATATAGATAAAATATAGATAGATATAAAATATTTGAGGCATGACCCAAGCCAATTCCAGGGTCTATTAAAGTCCTCTCCATGGTCTATCTGTCTGTCTGTCTGTCTGTCTGTCTGTCTATCTGTCTCTCTCTCTCTCTCTCTCTCTCTCTCTCTCACACACACACACACACACACACACACAATGATACAACGTTGCCACCCCACCTCTCAGCCTCTTCCATGGCCTCCATTCCGTCCCTGGATTGACCAAACACTCCCTCCCCACCCAGTAATACATTCTTCCCTCATGACTCTCATTCCCAAAAAGCAGTAGCCATCTGTCTCTTTCACCATTTGTACACCTGCAGCCTTCGTTACCCTGGCACTCTTGAATGTCCCTTGGGGAAATCGGGACCTGTTTAACAGCTTCCCTCTAGGGCTGCTTCTGCAGCTGGGGCTTCTGTGGGAGCTTACCCTCTCTTCTCTGTCCTATCTCAATCTTTTGCCACTCAGAGACTCTGCTGCTGCCTGGGAAATACCAGGGCCTCCATGGAGCAGGCAGCAAAGTCAGGGACAGTGCCCTGTATAAAATGGTAAGTGCTCCTTCAGAACTGGGTCTCAGTGGCCACTGCTTTCTTCCATGCTATGGGTGGGAGCAATTATTCTTTGGAGGAAGGGATGGCCAGGGAGAAGCAGGACAAGACAGCATGGACAGCCCTGTTCAGTCCCAAATGACATTGTTGAATTGAATACAGACTGGGATTGTTGAGGGTCCACGTGAGACAGAACCTAGAGACCAGTAAGTAGAGAGGAAAGGAAAGACAGAGGCCTTCCCATTTCCCCCAAGGAAATCCTCATTTTGGGGGAGAACAGTAATGATCAACACCAGGTCTTTGAAAGCCCTCCTCTCAGCAATAAGAGTGATGCATGCCCTCTTGGCCTTCTTCATTCTTCACTCTAAGAAGTACCTGGCTGGGGGCGGGGGGGATTTACTGAACCCTCTTGGGACCCTGATCAGGGCAGCCATTGCAGACATACATAGGCCCAAGATCCACTAGGGTAGGCCCTCGCCTGAAGGGCAATGAGAGAAAGCATCAGACCCTATGTCAAAGATTTAGAACTAGAAAAGGCCCAGAAAGCTATCTTGGCCAAGCATGCCCTCTTAATTTTACAAAGAAGGAAATCGATACCCAAGAAGGATAAATGACTTTTTCAAAGGTCACGCAAATAGTACAGAGCCAGGGCCAGGACTGAGGCTTCAAACTTAGGTCCTTTCATTTCAAATCCTCGGCCTCCTGTGCCACAGCAAAGGTGGAGGAAGCCTGAGACTGGTGGGGAGGCAAAGTGGGGCAGGGGGAGAGCGGGATGGGGGAGATGCAGCTTGAGATGGGGAATGAGGTACTGAGGTTTGGAATGAGGAAACATTTGTGGCTGTGTTCAGACCCAAGTTATCTCAGAGCTCTTAAGCAATAGAGGGAAGGAACTGGGGAGAAGTCAGGACCAGGGGGAGGAAAGCCCAAGATTAGTGCCTCCATCTCTCTCATAAGGAGCACTCACATGCCATCCAAGAAACTCTCCACAAGCTTAGCTGCTCATGAGGGGCAGGACATCACCCTTTCAGAGCCTGGAGAAGAGACAGCCTCTTTTCTTGACTTTCTTCCTTGGGCTTTAGGCTCTCAGGATTGTCCTGTTCTGCCTGTCAATGTTCTCTCCCGGTTCTGCATCTTTCATTCATTCTAAATGAGCTCCTTAAAGAAAAAAAATGAGAAACTAGTATCAAAGTATTTAGACCTGGAAGGAATATTAACAGTCATGGTTGTATATCACTTTGTCTAAAATAGATTTGCAAGTTTTAGTGAACTGCAAGGAAAGAAACAAAGGAACAAAGAAGAAAGGAAAGAAAGAAAGAAAGAGAAAGAAAGAAAGAAAGAAAGAAAGAAAGAAAGAAAGAAAGAAAGAAAGAAAGAGAGGAAGGAAGGAAGGAAGAAAGAAAAGGAAGCTAGGGAGGGAAGGAGAGAGGGAGGAAGAGAGCAAGGAAGGGAGGAAGGGAGGGAGGAAGGGAGGAAGGGAAGAAGGGAGGAAGAGAGGAAGGGAGGAAGGGAGGAATGGAGGGAGAAAGGGAGGGAGGAAGGGAGGAATGGAGGGAGGAAGTAAGCAAGGAAGGAAGGAAGAAAGGAAGGAGAAAGGGAGGGAGGAAGGGAGGAATGGAGGGAGGAAGGAAGCAAGGAAGGAAGGAAGAAAGGAAGGAAGGCAGGGAGGGAGGGAAGGAGGGGAAAGAAGCCCCCTAGGAGATAGTGGATGATAATGGGGAAAAGCATAGGCTTTAGACTCAGAAGGCCTGAGTTCAAGTCCTAGCTTTGAAATTGTTGAGATGTGTGAGAGCCTTGGACACATTCCATCAGGTTCAGTGCAGAGAGGCTAACCTTTCTGAACCTAGGAGCTAGGGGCTTACATCTTCTCTCCATCTATTTGACTGGGGTAGATATGGAGGGGATAGATCTGGATCAAGGAGCATCTTCTGATATAATGAATCTCAAGATTCATTGTTTCTCTGGCATTCTTTCTTGGGCCACCATTCCCCCTTGGTTAACCAGATTTGGTATCATCCAATATGAGTTTGAATCCTCATTTTTTTTTCCACTTACTACTTTGTAACCTTGGCCCAGTCTCCTCCCTACTGGGATTCAGTTTCTTCATGTATAAAACAAGGGGGTTGGACTCAAAGACCTCTAAGATCCCTTCCTGTTCTAGACCTCTGATCCCACAATCTTTCCCAGCTTTCCTCAACCTCTCCCACCTGAAGCCTTGAGAGGGTCAGTTTCTCTCTCACCAGTATGTAACCCAGCTTCCATCTGTTCATCCTCCATGACCTCTGCCTAGGAAGTTCATACAGGATGCAGAGGCCTCTGGGTAAATTATATTTCCAGTGGGGGAGAAGACCACTGAAAGAGAGGGCCAGGCTCCCTGCCTATTTCCTAAGCCTTGGATCACTCCCACCCTCCCATGGGATGTTCACATTTGAATAGATGCCAAACCCCCAAGGAATTAATCCCTAATGGTAGATTTTCAGAGAGCAGTAATGAATAAATAGGGGAGAGGTATTCAGGTCAGGTAGATAATGCCACTTGAGGGGAATCCCAAAGAATCAGACTGCCAGAGCCTTGGTATAGAAGCCACAGACTAATGATCCTGGGAAAAAGTGGGGAAGCTCCTGAAGAGAGAAAAAGTGGTTCCCTGGCTTCCAGTAACTAGTAAAAGAGAGGCGTTGCCCCTCTAAGGTCACTAGTGAGCCGAATACAAAAGTCTGGTGTCAGTTATCATCTTCCTCTGCCCCTTTATGTCTTTGCTGCTCTGTCCTGGCTCTCATCCAACCTCTATACTTACTCGTCGGTGTCCCCTGGGATCCTTATTCTCCTGCCTACCCCACTTGGTACAGTGGATAAAGTGTTGGACCTAGAGTCAAAAAGACATGAGTTCAAATTCGGCTGCAGATACTTACTGGTTTTGTGATCTTGGACAAGGCACTTCACCTCAGTCTGACTCAATTTCCTCATATGTAAAATGAGGATAATAATAGTACATCAAAGAGTTCTTGTAATGATAAAAGGCTAATTCCTCAAGTGTTTGCAAACCTTAAAGAGCTATACAAATGAAAAGTATTACTATTTTTTATAAACTTTCCTTTTAAGGATGCCAATGTGAAACTCCATCCTAAATTTCTTCTGTTTGCCTTCCTTGGGGATTATGTTAATACCTGTGGCTTCCACAGTCTACTGCATCCTTATAATCTAGCATGTCATTCTTCCTTAAAAGCTTCAGAATTTCCATAGTGCATATAAGATAAAATACCAACTCCTCTCTTGGACATTGAAAACTTTCTTTAATCTGGCTCTGGAGAGGGGCTCAATGAATAGAATACAGTACTTAGAATCAGGAAGACTTCAGTTCAAATCCTGCCATAGACACCTACTAGCTGTGGAACCCTGGGCAAATCAGTTAATCTTTCTCTGCCTCACTTTCCCCACATGTAAAATGAAGTGCTTGACTGAATGGGATCCCACCCAAACTGGCCTACTTCAATGATATTCCCCCTCCCATCTCAGTGGCTTTGTACAGGCTACTTCCATGCCTGGAATATAATCCTTCCTTATCTCTGAATTTTATAATCCCTGGTTCCCTTACAGGCTTACCTCAGTCACTAATTCTTACAGGAGCCCTATTCTGACCCCTTCCTGCCCTGCTTCGCTGGTACCTGCTTTCTAGGTCTCTTGCTACCCTTCCCATCTCTTGTTATTCTGTATTTTCCCTGTATATATTTTATATTTATTCATCTGTGTATATGTTGTTCCTCTGGCCTCACTGGGAGCAGCATACCACAGGTGCTCAATCTGTATTTATTGAATGACTGAAGTAAATTTAGATCACCCAACCCTCAGTCATCCAAGCCTGCCCAAGATTGTGGATCCCCAACACATCAACTGGGATTTCAGAGTTGAACTTCAATTATTACATGGTCTTTCTCCAGTGTGGTGACTGGTGCCTAGCCCCCTCCCAATTGCATTCAGAGGTTTAATAGTTTCATAAACTTTCAGACCTAGAAGGGGCATTAGAGTTCATTATAGTCCAACACCATTATCTTTTTTTTTTTTTTGGTTAGGCAACTGGGGTTAAGTGAGTTACCCAGGGTCACACAGCTAGTGTTAAGTGTTTGAGGCCGGATTTGAACTTAGGTACTCCTGACTCCAGGGCCGGTGCTCTATCCACTGTGCGACCTAGCTGCCCCCAACACCATTACCTTACAGATGAGAAAATTGAGGCTTAGAAAGGCGTAAGTGACTTTGCTGAGATCACACAATGATGCAGATTTAGGTGGCACTACAATACAAGCACTGGGTCTGGAGTCAGAAAGAACTGGGTTCAAATTCATCCTCAGATACTTATAGCTATATGATTCTGGGCAAATAATTTCACCTGTCTTCCTTGGTTTCCTTACCTGTAAAATGGGGGTGATATGGCATTATTTCCTGCAGTTTCCCATAGGGTTTTCAATTACCATTCACAGTGATTGTAAGTCTAGTTTTTTTCATTCTTATTTTTTTTAATGTAAGGGAAGATGCCTAGTAATGAGTGAGAGCTTTTGGAGAGTGGAATGACCTACCTCAAGCAGTACTGAGTTCCCCATCACTGGACATCTCTAAGTGGAGGCTGGGATATGGGAGAGAGTAAGCATTCTCTTTCAAGTGTGGGTTGGATTAACCAGATCCCTTCCTACTCTGAGGTTTTCTGATTCTTTGGTGTAGTATGAAGAACTCTCTATTTGGGGCCACTGGACCAGGTCTGAAACCCCTTCTCAGTTACTCATTGACTATGCACTCTAAGACAAGGGGTTCTTAACATTCTTTGTGTCCTTTTTTAATGTATTGTCTCTCCCATTAGAATGTAAGCTCCTTGAAGTAGGGGCTATCTTTCTTTTTACTTGCATTTTATTTCCCAGTGCTTAGCACAGTGCCTGATACTTAGAAATTACTTAATATATGCTGGTTAACTTGTTAACTTATGCTCACAACTCTTTAGTAGTAGTCAGGGAAGCCCAGAGACCCCTTATGAGTATTATGATTTTAAAAGTATATAAAATGCATATAATTAGAAAGGAGACAAATTATGTTAAAATAAAAATGACTTTTCCTATCCAAGTTCAAAGATGCCCTGAAATCTGCGTACACACCCATGTATATCAGATTAAGAGCACTTGTCTTAGAAGAAGAATTGGTTTTGTTCTGCCCAGACCCAGAGACAGAACTAGGAGTAATGGGGTGAGAGTTACAAAGGGCTAGATTTTGGCCCATTGTTTGGAAAATAGATCGTATAAATTATTTTCTAGTTAAGAAACTTCTTTCCTTCTTGGGTTTGTGTTTCACCAATACCTTTGGCCTTCTGGTGAAGTATATAGATCCTTTCTCCTATTCATGTGTTGAAATGCATAAATATATGTATATATGTTTGTATATATGCATGTCTATATATGTATATGTTTATATGGGCATGCATATACACATAAACAGAAATGTATACATATATGTACATGTACGTACACATAAATATATACACAATTACAAGGAAAACTAATTATATTGAAATTGTTGTCAAAATATTATATAAAACCAATTTCACAGACCCCAGCTTAAGAACCCCTGTTCTTAAAGCTCCAAATTATATTTTATAATTTATTATTTTATAAAAGGGGAGAATGAAGATAGATATATAATATTTTTTAATATAGTTTACAGGAAGTTTCCTCCAAAAATATAGTTCCCCCCCAAAAAGCAAAGTAAAAGCATGTAATTATTTTAAATACAAACCAACCTTGATGAGATTCCAGGAGGAATTTGTACAAAGGCATTTGGGAATGTTTTCTAAAAGACCAGAGTCAGTTAATGTATTGCTATTAACAGCTGCAGTTAACATTTCGGTTTGTGGTATGTGCTTGGTATTAATAAAACTGCATGACAATAAATTTTGTTCAAATTGCAGGCAGTGCTATAGATCAATATCACTGAAATCACAACAAAAGAGAAATTACAATAATCCATCCTTGAGGTCAGGAATGGAGGTGTTCAGATAAAGGTAAGAGAAAGGATGGATAGTGCAAACACAGAGATATACTCTGAGTACTTCAAAGCTTCAAAGGGAAATCAATTTTCACACCAAGAGAACAGATGCATTTTGATGTAGTTTCATGATTAGATACTGTTCCAGTGATGTTTGAATAATGTGAGAAGCTGTCCAATGATTAAGCTACTTCCATATCTCAAGATGAACTGTGAGGGCCATCGATCTCTAGAGTAACTCTGGTGTACACAGTTCTAATTATGAAACTTCCACCTCCTTGAAAGGCCAGGGATGACATGACAAAGAGATTGTTGAGGAGTAGATAAGGCTATAGAATCAATACTAGATGAAAGAATATGATTAAACATATCTACTACCCATTCCATAGTGCCCAGAGAAAAGGCAAACTAATCTAAGTCTTCCAACAAGTTAGAGAAAGTGACATACTAGAGCAAAAGTCTAAGACCACTGCAAATTGTTTTTGGAGTAAATATGAAGGTTTTAGAGTGTGTGTGTGTGTGTGTGTGTGTGTGTGTGTGTGTGTGTGTGTGTGTGTGTGTGTGTTTGGGGGAAGGCAAAAACACACAGCCTATCAATATATTGCTAGTTCTCTTATCTTTTTAAGAGTCACTGTGGCATAGGGGAAAGTGTGAGACTTGTTAAAATTTTACCTTGAAATTTACTAATCGTTGACTGTGGGCAAGTTATTTAACTTCTCTGAGTCTCAGTATTTTTGCATCTAGGTTGAGCAGTGGGCTTAGAATCATCTTCCTGAGTTCCAATCTGGCTTCAGACACTTAATATCTGGGTGACCCTAGGCAAGTCACTTAAAGCTGTTTGCCTCAGATTCCTCATCTCTAAAATGAGTTAGAGAAGGAAATGACAGTTACTCTAATATCTTTGCCAGGAAAAAGGATTCTACTCTTACATACCACAACTATTTCATAATTAGAATACACCAAGATCTAGAAAAAGAGACTGAGAAGTGATCTGACAAGTAGAATGACTGAGAGAGAACTGTTTTGAAAACCCAAAGATGAGAAAGTGACCAGGAAGAGAAAATAATAAATAGCGCTAAAGGAGGATCTTTGCAGAATGGCCATTAGATTTGGAAATTAAATGATGGCTCATAATTTTGGAAAGAAGTTTTAGTTGAATGGTGTAAAGAATTAATTGTTATTTGAGGTTTTATGCCTCAGCACACACTGGCCTGGGGCTCCGCAAACCGCACAGTGCTCCACCTACTGGTTGTAGCCATTGCCAGGGCTCTGGCACTTCATGTCATCACCACTCGCTGATGCCTACATGGGCCTGGCAAAATTATGATTGGAAGCCTAGTGAAGGCAGTCATGTGGCTGTTAGAGCGGCCATCCCATTGGCTGGGGCTGTGTGGGGGGATTTCTAGGTTTGGGGGAGGAGAATTGGGCATTCTAGGTGGAAGCTGGAAAGCGACAGGCATTCTGTTTCATATTTTCAGCTGATTCCTGGGCGGTGGTATTTTTTCAGGTATTATAATTTTCCTTTCCCTATTTTATTTCCTTTCCCTTGATCCTACTCTCCTATCTGTGCTTTTTTTTTAAGTTTGTTCTTGTTAAAATAAATCTTGTTCAGTTTTGAGGGAGGCTGCCGGTCTCCTTCCTTGCTGCAATATAGCAGCTAGCCGCTTAGCTAGCACTCCCCAATTAAAAATTGGTCCCCACAATGGCGAGGTCCCAAGCAATACAATAAATACTTTGGACAAGAGTAAGGAGTTAACATCCAGGGCCTATATGAACAGAATTACAAAAAACTTTTCATGAAAATAAAGATAAACAATTATAGATATATTCATTGCTCATGTATAGACTGAGCCTAATTTTTTAAAAGAATACAATTCTACCTAAATTAGTTTTACTTATTCAATGTCATGCCAATCAAACTACCAAATAATTATTTTATAGAGCTATAAAAATCATTACAAAATTCATCTGGAAAAATACAATATCAAGAATACCAAGGGAATCAATGAGAAAAATGTGAAGGAAGGCAGTCTGGCAATACCAGATTTCAAAATATGTTACAAATGGTAATCATCAAAACAATCTGGTCCTAACTAAGAAATAGACTGGTAGATCAACGGAATAAATTAGGTACACAATACAAAGTAGTACATTGCCATAGTTATTTAGCATTTGAGAAAACAAAGATCCAAGCTTTTGAAGTAAGAACTTACCATCTGACAAAAATTGTTCGGAAAACTGGAAAGCAATTTGGTAGAAAGTAGACATGGACAAATATCACACACTGTATAGCAAAATAAGGACAAAATGGATAAATAATTTAGACATAAAGCCTGATGTTATAAGTAAATTAGGGGAGCTTAGAAAATTTTGCCTGTCAGATCTATGGATAAGGGAGAGAATCATGGAAAGTAAAATAGATGATTTTGATTATTTGAATTTTTTAAAAAAAGTTTTACTTAAAATTAATGAAGCCAATATTAGTATTTAATGCAAGAAATATGGGGAAATTTTATATCAATTTTCTCTGATAAAGGCCTCGATTCTCAAATATAGAGAAAATTGAGTTAAATGACAAAAATATGAGTCATTCCTTAATAAATAATGAAGAAGGGCAGTTAGGTAGTACAGTGGATAGAGCTCTGGTCCTGAAATTGGGAGCACCTGAGTTCAAATCTCACCTCAGATACTTTCTAGCTGTGTGACCCTGGGCAAATCACTTAATCCTAATTGCCTTAAACATCTGGGGCCATGTCCAGTCATCTATATCTTGCCATTGGAGCCAGATGGTTCTGGAGGAGAGAGTGAGGTTATTGACCTTTCATAGGCCTCCCTCACTTAAATTCAATTCAGTGCAAGCCATGATGGTAATCTTCAGGAATGAAGGACAAACAACAATAACAGCAATGAAGGGTGAAGTGAGTAGAACTAGGTGTGGTACCATGTAGGACAACCTTCTACACAGTAACAGCAACATTATGGCAATGATTAACTATGAAAAATCTTAGCTACTCTGATTGATACTAAGACCATTCCCAAAGACCCAAGATGAAAAATGCCATCCACTTCTTAAGAGAGCTCTGATGAATTCAGTGAATATTGAAATATATTTTTTCACTTTCTTTATGTTTATGGATTTTTGTAACATGGCTAATATAGAAATATGTTATTTATGATGTCATATGTATTATTGAGATGGTATTGCTTGCCTTTTCGATGGGTTAGGGAGGTTAGAGGGAGGAAATTTGCAACTCAATTTTTAAATGAATATTAAAAATAAAAATAAGTTGAGTAAAAGGGGGAAAAGTGGAGTAATCAAGTTTAGATAGCTTTTTTTCAAGGACTATAGCTAAGGAATGAAGAGATAAAGGCCAATATTTAGCACGGATGACAGGATATAGTAAGAAGTTGTTGTCATTGTCATTATTGTTGTTGCTGCTGCTCTTGTTGTTTAAATGTTATTTCTGAGGTCACAAAGAAAAATGCATAGTAGAAAATATTTTCTCACTCCACAATCTAGGGCTCTTTCCACTATATGAAACTGCCTGAATTCAGAAAGACCTGAATTCAAATCCTACCTTGGAGACTTAACCATATAGTCACTTGACTAAGTCAGATCCCTTATCTATAAAATGGGGATAAAAATAGTAGCTACTTCCCAGGATTATTGTTAAGTATAAAATGAAATAAAATTTGTAAAACTCCTTGTAAACTTTATAGTCTTGTACCAATGCTAGCTAGCATCATGTTTTATCTGATGGTCTCCTACCTTGGATCTAAATTTTATAACTGGATACTAAAAATCTCAGTGAAACCTCTGATATCTAAAAAATAAAAATAATGTTAAACTACTATGGTCCTAGATTTGGCTTTTTCCATATACTGAAAGAATCTATTATTTCTTTTGTTTTGTTTTGTTTTTGTTTTTGTGGGGCAATGGCAGTTAAGTGAGTTGCCCAGGGTCACACAGCTAGTAAGTGTCAAAATGTCTGAGGCTGGATTTGAACTCAGGTACTCCTGAATCCAGGGCCAGTGCTTTATCCACTGTACCACCTAGCTGCCCTGAATGTATTATTTCTACAATCTAAAATTTCAGATCTCATAATTATAAAGGGAAATCTACTGAAAAGTCAAAAATACTTAAACAGAACTAACAAAAAAAAAACATTAATTTTTATAGGATCTTAAAATTTAGAGCTGGAAGAGATACCAGAAGTCATCTAGTTTATCCCCCCCGCTTTTTTTTTGCAGGGCAATGGGGGTTAAGTGACTTGCCCATGGTCACACAGCTATTAAGTGTCAAGTGTCTGAGGCCGCGTTTGAACTCAAGTCCTTCTGAATCCAGGGTCGGTTTATCCACTATGCCACCTAGCTGCCCCAACCCCTTTATTTTTCAGAATGAAACTGAGGACTCAGAAACTGATATCCAGGGAGGTTATGTTTTTGTACATGGTCATACAATATGTGTCAGAAGCAGGATTCAAACCTAGAAGTTCTGGCTCCAAATGTAGAACTTTCTACTTCATAGTATTTCTTCTATCCCAGTAAATGAAAGTAAAGGAAGTACTGAATAAATATTAACAGGTTGTTCTTAAGAAATATAGCTATGCAGAGGAGTAAAGAATACTAATGTCTCCCCAAATATCAGAAGCAGCCTGGGGCTGTACTTTCAAGTAGTTTGTAATGGGAGAAAAGTAATATTTTCCTAAGTGTGCGCATGCTATTAGCAGCTGCCAAAAAGAACCATTTGATTCTTCAGGATCCAACTGTTTTCTCCTCTCCAGCCAACACAGGAGCTTTTATTCTGCATATAAAACAAACCAGAATTAATAAAGCTTCTTTTGCACAGCATGGTTATTAGCCCTCAGGGCACAGAGAGTTTATTCTATTTTGTGTCTTTACATTTGGAAACCCCTGCCCTGCTATGAATGCCCACTTACACTTCTTAGGGGTTTTTTTGTATCAATAATTTTTCATATTGCCTGATGCTTTTCTTCTGATAAACCACTTCTCTCTTCTCTCCTTTCTTTTCAGCTAGGTATCAAGCAAGTATTAGTACCACTTGATCCAGATTAGTTAGTCTGGGCTCCTTCCAACAGCGGGAGTAATGGGAATGTATAGATAGAAATGGCCAAAATTGCTGATGAATGCAATCATAAGTGCAACTTCTGACATCATGTGAATTCTACCAACCCTTGTGTTTTATCTTGTCTGTCTAATCAAGACTAGTATAGTCAAAGTTACTGAGCATCTATGTGCTCTGGACTGTCACATTTATAAGAAGCTCTATTTTCATTTGCCAAACTCAGTCCAGTCCAAGCTTCTCTATGTTTAGCTGGAGGAAAGCCTTGGGACAAGTGAGATATTCAGCCTTATTTCCCAGTTATATCAAGCCTGTGATCCAAGAAGGGGTGCTATAAGTTTCATATAAGATAAATGATGTAAAGCACTTGCATACATTAAAGCACTACATAAATGCCAGTTGTTACTGTTGTTGTTAGTATAGTGGTGATGGTAGTGTTGGTAGTAGAAGAAGTTCTTCTTGTTATTACCTTATGATCACCAGACCCTTAGTCTGGTAATACTTCATTTTCTGGACTTTCTAATGCACTCTGGCTTAGCACAAGCAATATTTCTAGAGTAGTAACACAGAAAGAAGTGTGCTGGTAAATGTTTAAGAAGTGTGCTCTAGAGAGGGAAATGTAGTCCCATATACTTTTTTTTTTGATGAAACAAGGACATTTATTTGTGGGGGGAGGGGAAACAGATGGAAGATTCACAGATTCTTCAACCGCTGGATGGAAGGACCCTGAGGATCCTGAGGGTGGCTGGGGATGTCAGGCATGTTGCCTTCATCTCAAACAGGAACAGGGTAGTTGTAAGGTGTAGCTTGTTTGATCATGCCTGTGTACTTGGTATAGGGGCTTAAGGGAGATAAGAGGAGAGCCATGGTACTGATGGACAAGGAAACTGTCAGCACTTGGCCCAGGACCTCCTTCAGGAACCAGCCTAGTCTGCCCGCCATGCTGGTTGCTTTCCCCATCCATCCCATATACTTTTGACTAGCATACTCTGTTTTGTTTTGTTTTTGCAGGCAATGGGGGTTAAGTGACTTGCCCAGGGTCACACAGCTAGTGTCAAGTGTCTGAGACCGGATTTGAACTCAGGTTCTCCTGAATCCAGGGCCGCTGCTTTAACCATTGGATCATCTAGCTGCCCCGTTATCCCATATACTTTTTTTGTTTGTTTTTTTTGTGTGTGTATGTGCTTTTTTTGTTTTGTTTTTTTGTTTTGCAGGGTTATGGGCGTTAAGTGACTTGCCCAGGGTCGCATAGCTAGTAAGTGTCAAGTGTCTGAGGCCAGATTTGAACTCAGGTATTCCTGAATCCAGGGCTGGTGCTTTATCCACTGAGCCACCTAGCTGCCCCATATCCCATATACTTTTAAGTTTAATCTGCATTTTAACATTTTCTATGGTTTAGACAATCAGCAAAACTATATTAATGGGTGATTTGTGGTGACTGCTACTTTCTGATTTTAAAGGCCCGCAGTTGGGTCAGCTAGGTGGCACAGTGGATAGAGCACTGGCCCTGGAGTCAGGAGGACCTAAGTTCAAATTCGGCCTCAGACACTTGACACTTACTAGCTGTGTGACCCTGGGACAACTGCTTCACCCAAAGAAAAAGGCCCACAGTGAAAACTTAAAAACTGACCATTTAAATTGGCCTCCAGAACACCCTTGGATCCAAGAGTGACAGTGAAAAAATAGCACATATGTTCATTCATCTCTTGCCCAGGTCAGCCAAGGAAGGCAAAAAGAAAGGTTTGGGTAGGGGCTGACTAGTAGAAGCAGCACAAAGTGTGGTTCCTGGAAGTACCACTGCTGACAGCAGGAGAAGTGATACAGAGGAGGCACTGGAACTAAGAGTGTCCAAACCACAGAGATAGTAAGGGAAGTGAACTCAGTGACAGAAATAGATTCCAGGGGACCCCTGTACAAGGACTGGGCACAGGATTGGGTGTCATTTGGTAGCTCCTACCCTGTTCTGGGTTAAGGAGCAATTGTGATTAGGAGAAAGCAAGGGTTCCATCTGAATAAGGATCAGAGTGTATACAGGAGAGTAACCAGACAACTCCATGGATCATTCTAATTTGGAAGCACTGAAATTTTACAGGTCCCTAGACTTAACTGTGAAAGCAGCAGCAGGACATAAAAGACTAAAGTTCAGGCAAGTCTTCCACACTGAAAGAGAACAGAACCCAACTCGAATATATGTAAAATCCTAACTGAAGAAATAGTCCTGAAAAAAAGAGACAGTATGGTCCATAAGGTCACCAAAAGTTGGATATGACTGGTAACTGAACAACAATAATTGAGCACTTCTTAGATTACAAACCTAGGAGTATTTCTCAAGTGAAAACTAGAATTCATTCAGAGTCTTAAAGTGTCCTCAATTTTACTCCCTACATGGGTAAGTGGTCTTTTCTATAACTCTCTTTTTGTGGTGCTTGTTTTTTATCTTGAATCAAGAAAAAAACGTGAGGAATTGATTTGAGTTTTTGTTGGTGCTTTCACAAGTAAGACTTTATCATTATAAAGTTGAAGCCACAAAATATTTTCCATAGTTTTAGTTAACTCTTCAATTTACTTTAGGTCAAGGTAAATTAAAGAGAAGTTGATAATGATTCAATGCCAAGTGATTGCTCTAATAAACTACTCCACTTGATAATAATTCACTTGCCATAGAGAGATGGAAGTTTATATGAAGAAAAGAACATTATTTTATTAATTATTTGACTGATTTATTTTTTCAAGCCCAATGAAATGAGAAATTATCTAAAAATCAACTCATTTTAACTTGGATAGTATTTAGTGTAGTTAAATTTGACTTTGTCTAGAAAGTTCCTTTGGAATCAATAGAAGTCATGGATAAGGGGCTATTGGCAGAATCTGGTTCCTTAGTCTCTTTTAAATATTATAACTATAAAGAAAACAATTGAGAATCTAAATGAATTTCATTTAAACATTAGAGGCACACACAATGAATAAAATGCTCCTGGTGTCACATATTTGGATTTTTCTTGACTAATTCTGCTTCAAAGCAAGTTATGATCTCAAACTGAACACCAATAAATCCTTCACTAGATACAGATATATAGAAGAGAAATTATAAGGGGATTGTGGTTTTATTATGTGAGTTGTGCTTTTTTCTTCTTTCTTTTATGTAGTCATGCCTTATTTTATAAGGATGTTTAGCCCAGGCACCATTTTTACTGTAGTGCATGCAAAAACAATAATGTATTTTCCAGTTCAGCATACCTATGATAACTTTATAAACATTCATGAATCAACAACACTGCCTGAGGGGACATGAGCTATATTAACATTGGTACATCATTATCTTTATGTTCATAACTTAGCTGGTTTGGGCAGAAGATTGCTGTTATACTTAACAGCCTATGTGGGCCATGTTCTTCAAAATGTTACTGAAGTTCCCTAGTTCCTGGGGTTTTTTGTTTGTCTGTTTTGTTTTTTACCTTCTAAGTTAAAAACATCATAACTATGACTGGTCTATACAGAGAGCTGTAAAAACTAAGGTGTGAAAATAGGCACTTATTCCTAGGATTTCAGTATATAGAGGGAGGGTACTACATGCCCAGGGAAGTCTGTTCACTAATTTACTGTAATTTGCACAATGCACCATGCTGTTATCCTCCTTCCTTCTTTCGACCCAGGGTCACCATTACTCTTCATTGTGATGCTGTTCTTGGGGCCTAACTTTCTCCCAACTCCAACAGGGATGCAGAATTTACTCCCAGAAAAATGAACCATTGTCTATGCTAACTCAAGTCTAATCATGGACCACTGTGTCCTATATACTGCTACTGACACCAACCTACCTTTCCCCGACCTGTCCCTATAACTATTCCTTTCATAAGTGAAGGAATTCTTTTGTCAAACTCTGCCCATGGAACACTAACATCATTTCTACTCCTCGGTGACTTGGCTAAGGCAGATTGGATTCCTTTGAAAAGCAATAATTAAAACTTTTTTTTTCTTGATAAATGAGTGATATTCAAGTGGGTTTTTTAAAAAGCTAATATTTAAAGGTGTTTGTTTTAGATGGCTTTTTTCATCTTAAAACACCTTGAAAACCAAATCTGTCAGGACTTTGTTGTCTGACAAGAACGAATCTAAAATATCATTAAAAATTCTAATTTACAGTATTCTCTGAGATCCCCAAATCCTTAAATCATTCCACTTACTTTTTGACACTCTCCTGAAGTTTCAGAAGAGATTTGAAATAGTCCTATAAGGTAGATAATGGATTCAAACAATGTAAAGGAGATTATTTTATGTTATCAAAATCATAGGAATATGTGTTTCTCCATATGTGTATTTATGTATGTACATGTGCATATAATTTTACATATATGGGATTTGTTTATTAATGCATGGTTGCATGTATGTACATATGTATGTGTACACATATTTACACATGGTTGCATATACATTGTGCATATGTAGGTATGGGTGCATCTATACAATACACATGTGTGCAATGCACATATACACATGTGTTATGTGTACACATACATGGAAGGGACCTCAAAAGCCATAGAGTCCAACCCCTCCTGTTAAACTGAGACACAGAGAAATTAAGTGACTCCCCCAGGGTCACATGGTTAGTAGATGTCTAAGGCAAGATTAAAAATCAGATACTCCTGATTCTAACTCCAGTACTTTACCCAATCCATGAATTCAATGGCAGTAAGAATTTAACCATATAGAACAACCATCCTACATATGACATGTCCCAAAAGTCTTAGTGAAATTCTAAGTTTAATAACTTTAATAAATTCATAAGTTATTAAAGATTGGAACTGTACTAAGACTTTTAGAACATGCTGACTTTTAAGTTCTCCATACCTTCTTCTTTACAGGAGACTTTTTTTTCATCTCTGTATTTCATTGGTAAATATTTGTAATTCTAAAATGGTTTCATAAATGATATTTTGAAAAACTGAAGTACTTACCTATCATTTGTCATTCAAAATGTCAAGAAATGTCAGCAAAATCCCAAACCATCTAAATAAGGCACATACATCATGAGGTCAATAAATTATTTTATTGTTGTAATCAAACTATTTTCTAAGTAACTGGAAGGCATGACTACTATCTAGATATCTTCAGATGACATCACTTTGTTTTCTCAGTACTACTTCATTTCATGGAGAATACAATTTTAAGGGCAGAGATTTTTCTTTTTTTCTTGTCTTTATCTCTAGAATACCTAACAGAGTGCCTTGAATACAGTAGGTGCTTAGTAAATGCTAAATCTGTTACTTTCTGTTGCACAACAGACTCTCCAGGGTATCTTCCATGTCCTATTGTATTGGACCCCCAGGGAAGGTGGCAAGAGGCCAGGTTGGGCCAACTCCATCCTCAATCCTTCCACTCCAAAGTTCCAACCAAACAGCACCTACTCCTTCTACTGTGTCCTCTTGAAAATCTTTTCCATAAACAAACATCTTCTATGTATTACTGAAACTTGGTTTCCCACCTGGTGACACAGCCTACCCAGCCACCCTTTCCAATACTGGCTGCACCTTCACTGTCTCCGTAATGCACAGATTGAGGTGAGGAAATTAGACTATTTCTTGCTCCCCATTACCACATCCAAGTTCTCCCTCTTCCTCCCTCAGTCGGAAAACTTTCCTCCACTGAGATTTATGATGTTCATCCATAGCACTCAAGTAAAATCCCCATAGCTGTTGTCTACAGACTTCCATGTCACTTTGTCCTTCCTTCCTCATAATCTTTCCCTCTTCCCTAACCCATGTCTTCATACTAGGGGACACCCTAACCACTTAGTTCTTCAACCTATTCCCTTTCTAAGACATATTTTGCCACCCCACCTCAACCATACACAAAAATGGTCATACCCTTGATCTTGCCATCCACTGCAAATGGTCCACCTCTATGTTCAATAATTTTGACATCCCCTTATCTGACCATAATAGAGTAACCTTTCCCCTCTCCCTCTGCCTTTCCTTATCAAACCCCACTCTTTGTCCACACCATGGCCTCCAACCTCTTGACATATTCATTGTCTCCTTGGCCATATCTCCTGCACTAGATATCCTCTCTTCTTTTCCTCATTTTGACCCTTGGTGAACCAGTTTAACTTTACCTTGTCTTTTTCTCTTGAATCTCTAGCCCCCTTATCATTTCACAAATTGTGCCCTCATAATCCTCAGCCTTAGATCACTCACACAATCCATTGACATTACTCCTACACGTGTCCTGCTGAGCAAAGGTGGAGAAAATCATGCAACTGTTCTGACTGGGTCCACTAAAACTTTTTTGTTACACATCTTGAATTGGTCTCTCACTGCTAAAGGGTGAATCTACTATACTTCTCTCATCAATTTACTTTCCCAGTTTAATTTTCTTCTGCCTTCTAAACATTTTCATCCCTCCTCAAATTTCACTTAATTCCCCTTAACCCTCAACCCCAATATGAGAATCTTCTTTCATATTTTATAGGAAAAAATGAAATCAGTTGCCATGAGCCCCTTCTTCCTTATTTGATAACATTCACATGCCTTCTACCACAATTTCCTCCTACACCCATGTTTCATATAAGAAAGTGGCCTTACTACTTACCAAGGATAATCCCTCTGCTAGCTCAAGTGATTCATTTTCTTCTGCTATCTGCCAACAAATTGTCCCCTCTGTTACCTCCCACTCTAACACTTATTTTCAATTTCTCCATTTCTACTTCCTTCTTTCCTACTATGTACAACTATGTCCATGTCTCCTTCACCTCTAAAAATTTCTAATTTTTTCTTTCCATTTCTGCTATTATATTATGTCTTTCCTGTCCTTCATGGCTAAACTCTATAAAAGATCATCGAAAACAAAAACCTCCACTTTCTCCCTTCACTCTCTTCTTAAACTCTTATATTCTGGCTTCTAACATAATAATTTCACTGAAAATCCTCTTTCCAAAGTTACCAATGGTCTCTTAATTACCAAATCCAATGCCTTTTCTCAAACTGCATTGTCCTCAACTTCTTTGGAGCCTTTGACACTGCTGATAAGCCTCTCTTCTTTGATAGGCTTCTCTCTTTATATTTTGAGACACTACTATTTCCTGCTTCTGTTCCTACCTATCTGACCTCCCCTCAGTTTTCTTCATTGGATCTTCATATAAATAATGCCTTCTAACTCTAGGTGTCCCAAAGGCTTCTGCCCTAAGTCCTCTTCTCTTCTCCCTCTATAATTCAGTCAGTGATTTAATTATTATGTCAATGCTGACCATTCCCAATTCTCTCTCCTTTGCCCCAAACTTTCTCCAAAGTCACCTCTCCAACTTCCTTTCAGCCATCCCCAACTAGATATCCGGTAGATTTCTTAAACTTAGCACATGCAAGACAGAACTCATTATTTTCTCCCCTAAACCTCCTTATCTACCTTCCCTTTTACTGAAGAGGGAAATAATCATCTTCCCATTCTTACCTTCCTACTATCTCTCAGGCCTCTATCCAATCTGTTGCCAAGACCTTTCTAGTTCACATTTGTAACATATTTCGTTCCTTCTTTCCTTTGATAATACTACCCCTCTGATAAAAGCCTTCAAGAATTCAGGCCTGGACTATCTATCGCAATAGCCTGTTGGTAGGTCTGCCTATATCAAGTCTCTCCCCTCTCTAATCCAGCTACCACAATGATTTTCCTAGAGCAGAGGTCTAGTCATGTCACTTCCCACCCCCACATCCCACTCAATAAACTTTAGTAGTTTCCTATCACCTTCAGGATGAACACAAATGAATCTTTGTTTGACCTTTGAAACCCTTCAAAACCCCAATCCCTTCTTCCTTTACAATCTTCTTATATCATTTCTTCTTCAATTCAGTGACACTGTCCTCTCTGTTGCACTATGAACAAGTCAGTCCATCAGTCAGCCCCAGTCACTTTCTCTGGCTGTCCCCCGTTTCTGAATGTTCTCCACCTTCACCTGGTCCTCCTGGCTTCTCGGCTTCCTTTAAGTCCCAAGTAAAGCCTCACTTTCTATAGGAAGGTTTTCCCAACTCCTCTTAATATTGTTGCCTTCTATTTCTTATTTAGTTTCCATTTATCCTGCATATGTCTTGTTGTACTTGTTTGTTCTTGTTTGTTATCTCTCCCATTTGATTGTGAGCTCCTTAAGGGCAAGGACTCTCTTTTGTCTTTTTCTATCCCTGGATCTTACACAACACCTGACACAAAGTAGGTACTTAAAAATGTTTCTTGACTGACTGATTATTGAATTGAGTAAAGTTGAGTGAAGTTGCACAGTTCAGTAGAAAATAGCTCTAGATTGAATATCAGTATATCTAGGTTCAAGTCTGATCAAGCCCCATCTCAATAGCTATATAGCTTCAATCAAGTCAATGGATCAATAATCAATAAACACATTTATTAAGTGCATTGTTTATGCCAGCCCCTGATTTAAGTTAATGGAGAAGAAAACACACCTGCCCTCAAAGAAATTGCATTCATTCTAATGGGGAAGACAACTTGTGAATCTGCCTTTAAATATTACCTATGATATTTATGACCTATATGACCTTAACCAAGTCAACTTTTCAGGGTCTATTTCCTTATGTATAAAAAGTGGGGAGATGGGGTAGACTAGATGGCCTCTGGGGTCCCTTCTTGTTCTAGTTCTATGAATCTATATCTAGAAGCAGGTATGTTCAAGACATGTATAGAGTCAATGGAAGGTAACCTTAGAGGGGAAACTTATAGGAGGACCATTAAAGGTCTCTTGCAAAAGAGTGGAATCCTAAAGGAAGCCAGGGATCATAAGAAATGAAAGCGATGAGGGAAAGTATTCCAGACATGGTGGACAAACAGTTCAAAATCACAGAAAAGGGAGATAGAGAGTGCGATGTTTGAGAAGCAGCAGTGAAGCCTGTCTGATGAGATGACAGAATGCATGGAATAAAGTAATATATGTGAACACCAGAAAGATAAGAGAAGGCCAAACTATGAGAAGACTTAAATGCTAGACAGATCAGTTTATAATTTGTCTAGAGGTGATAGGGAGCCACTGGAGTTTGTTGTTGGTTTTGTTTGTTTGTTTTTAATGGGAGGAAAAAGCAGCATAGTCAAACCTATGCTTTAATAAAATCACTTGGGCAGTAGAGTGGAAGATGAATTAGAGTTAAGATAGGTGAGACAAGGTGAGCAATTAGAAGTCAATAATCCAGGCAAGACACAATCAGGGACTGAGGTAGAACTGGGACTCTAAGAAAAGTGAATGGAGCAAAGGGCATGAATACAAGAGATGGCATGGGAAGAGAAATGACAAGATTTGACAAACAGTTGGATATGTGGGGTTAATGAGAGTGAGGAGTTGACAATAACGCTATGGTTATGAATTCAACTTCTTAGAGCCTTAGGTTTCTCATCTTTAAAATAGTATACATGGGGGCAGCTAGGTGGCACAGTGGATGAATCATTGGCCCTGGATCAGGAGGACCTGAGTTCAAGTACAGCCTCAGATACTTTACACTTACTAGCTGTGTGACCCTGGACAAGTCACTTAACCCTCATTGCCCTGCCAAAATAAATAAATAAATAAACAAAATAGTATACATATTTTCCCAAAATATTTTTCAGGGTTGCTGTGAGGAAAGTGTTTCTTAACCTTAAAGTGTAATAGACATGTGAGTTATTATTATGCAATTAAAAATTTGACATTTCTGCCCCCATGTCTTTGCTCACATTATATATCTCATCACCTTTATATGCCTTACTATTGCTTCAATGCTAAATTCAAATCCTAATTCCTCTGTAAAGGTTTCCCCACCTACTCCTGAATACAGTGATCTCTCCTACCTCTGAATTATAATCCTTATTTTGTGTGCCTTTAATTTGATAACTGAGATTTTCTTGTTTTGTTAGTTATCTTAAAAACAAACAAAAAGAAAAACAACAAAAAAGTGCATATGTGCCCATTCTCTCTTATAAGACTATAAACTTCTTTGGTCAAGAATCATGTCTCATATCCAGGTCCCCAAAGTCTGGCATACAGTGTTGTTCTTCTGCTTTTTTATATCTATTTCATCTCTGTAATAAATAAAATGTGAACTTTTTTTAAGGACAAGGTCCATTTCATTATTTTCTTTGTTTCTCAACTGCCTAGTAAGTACAATGCCTTGCATATAATCTGAAATCTTACTAGTGTAAGAATTCTATCCAAAAGCAAAGATCAGAATCCCCAGATACTTGACCATCTTCTATGAATATTATCCATGTACTTCTTTCTGTAAATTCAGCATAGGCAACCCACCCAATATACTCAAAGCTTTCCTCAAATTCTCTGCCCATAGGGTAAATACTAATGGAGCTGTCATGCTTTGCACTGGATATAATCCACAACATGAACTGCTCCTTACATCCCACCACTATACACAGCCTCTCCTACCACTATTGCTCAACAACCTCTTCTTTAAAATTCAATCCATTTGATTTCATGAACCTGTCCATGTGTTTCTCAGTGTCATACACTGACTTCAAATTCCCCCTCTCTTCTTCATCAATGAGATCAGTACCTGACACAGTCTTACTCTCTATCCCACTATCTTCAGTCATGCTTAGTGAATTTGCTATTGAAGTTAGTGACTCTACTAAATCTCTCAATTTAATGATCTCCATAGTTCTTATGACTTATTTCCACTCTACCTGAAATGACCACAAGGATGACCATTCTATAGATTAGCTTCTTTGTCAACTAAAATTATTCCACTATGTTGGAAGACTATCTCTGTAGCACTCCTCTCTGATGGCAATCACCTTTCTTTCTGCTTCAATTGTCTAACTCCTTCCAAAACTAATTTTTTTATTCATTGCAGGCCATGGTTCTTCAATATCTCCTGGTTCTTTTACTGAATGATCCCTCTTCTGGACTTTGTTTTTTCTTCCTTCACAATTTTGACTAGTTCAACACATGACTACCCTTCACACTTGAACTCCTTGCTTCCTTCTCCTTCCACTGTGAAATTTCTCACCTCTAATTTATTCTGATTATTTTTTTCTTTTCTGCTATTATGGGTAAGCTGCTGTACACTGTCAGACAATGTCAGGAATTCATCTTGACTAGCTCCACAGCAAATTGGTCTTGCTGAACATTGATTGAACTATCACTATCACAACAATTTTTTTATTCATCATTCATTTGCTCTTTATCCTAGTCTCCAAAAAGGTGGTTACAAATTTTACTTTCTCTCTTCAAGTTTTTCAAATCAATGTCCAATCATTTCTTTTTCAGTAGATAACCTTGCCTACTACCATTTGTCATAACCTTCTTCATCTCTTCCACACCACAAAGTCTTGTATAAACTCATACTCTAATTTTAATATCAGATACTATGTAAGTGCTAGGGACACAAAAATAGGCAAAAGAGAGTGTTGCCTTCTTTATCTTTTTTTTTTTTTTTGAAGAATTCAATTCTGTTGACCATCAGTCCTCTGGGGTAGTCTTGCCTGTTCTGCTTTCCATAAAACTTCATTATCCTGGTTCTTTGCTTATCTCCTACTAGCTAAATAAATTCCTTATCTGTTTGATTATCATCTTCCCACCACTTTGGTGTAAATATCTTAGGCTCTGTACTGAGTCCTCTCTTCTTGTCTCTTTTATCCTTTCTTACACTTTTCCTACCTGCTTCAGATCTATAATGCTATGACAACATTAATCCTTAATAAATTTCAACTTATTAGAATCATTCTAATGTTCCAATCTGTTAAGAAAAGTTTGGGTCTTGACTGTCAATCAGTCTTTTAGTTATCTCTTCCATTTATTTTCTTCAAATTAGATAAATATTCCAACTATTCGAACCAAAGATTCCTAGGGTCCTCCAATTGATACCCCCTATCAAGTTAATAGTGGACCTATAAGGGTTATTCTTTGAACTCCTCTAATCATATAATTTTTTTTGTAGGGCAATGAGGGTTAAGTGACTTGCCCAAGGTCACACAGCTAGTGTCAAGTGTCTGAGGCTGGATTTGAACTCAGGTCCTCCTGAATCCAAGGCCAGTGCTTTATCCACTGTGCTACCTAGCCGCCCCCTCCTTACTCATATAATTTTGATCCATCTAAATCACAGGGTTTTTTTTTTTTTAACATTATCTGTGGCATGGATTATTTTGGTAACAGGATGAAGCCTATGGTCTTCTTCTTATCTGAATACTTTAAATGCATTACATAAAATATATAGAACTAAAATGAAGACCAATTCCTTTGAAATAGTTAACAAATGTTAAAAACAACAACAAGAAGTTCTTGAACCCCAGGTTAATTACATCTTATTTAATTATTTTTATTGTCTTGTCAACATCTCTCCATATTTTTAATAAGAATAAGATGAAATGCTTTATCAAATGCTTTGCAAAAAATCTGGTTTTTGTTTATTCTTCATTTTCAAAGAGGTTCAATGACATCATGGGATGACATCTTGACTTGCTCATGAATTAGATTTATGTGCGGCAGAGTTGCACAAAGTCATCAGCCTCTTTTTTCCACAGTCATTAAAGTCCAGTGGCAAGCCAAAAATAAGGGTTACTGGTAATGCTCCAGGCTCAGAGGATGACCTTGGCATCTTTAATGTCTTGCCAAGCTGTAAGCTCTCCACAGTGCCTGCTATAGCTGAACAAATTGTTCTTATCCACGAATTCTGCCAAGGAAAGTCTTCACATGTTTAGGCTAAAACATCCCCCTAACTCACCAAGGGATTTGAGGCTTGTTGGTTATGCTCAATTTGGTTTAGCCTGTCTTCTGATACAGTTTACCAGAGTATGGCTGCTGAACATGCTAAAATTTCTTGAAGCCACAGGTGACAGTTTGGTGGTACATAGACATGAAAAGTAGATGAACAGCCATGAAAAAGGCTTGACAAGCCCTCACACCAAAGATGCTAGTCCTTCATGTACATCCAGTATACCCCTTCAAAAATAATCTAGAGAAATTGTAAAGTTCCCTTCATGTCCTAGTTTAATTATACTGCTGGAAAAGATTTTACTCAATATATTCTTTATGAAGCCAATCAGTCTTTATAATTATAACTAACCATCATTTTAATGATTTATTCTAGAACTTTCACAAAAATCAAAATCAAGCTTTCTGATCTACAATTTCCTCATACTATTCTCTTCCCTTTAGAAAATAATCAAGACAATATTTGCTTTTCTCAAATCCTATAATACTATTCTCTTTTTTCTATGATTGTTCAAATGTCACTGACAATGTCTCAGCAATTATATTTGACAGTTCTTTCAGTATTTGTGGTTCAACTGAGCCAGGTAAGTTGAATTAATCAAGGGCAACTATTGCTTTCTTGGTATCTCTTTATTTATCTTTGGTATCAACTTAGCCATTTTTATTCTGCCATTGCTAGAATAAAAACCATTTTCCTTGAAATATTAAATAAATTCAAAATAAAACTTGAGCATCTCTGCTTTATCCTTTCTCAATTATGATAGCTCCCATATTCCCAGGGTTTATTTACCCAGTAGAATTTTAGTTCATGGGATATACTTATGCTTTCAAGGAACCCTTTGAAATTTGCTTTCCTTAAATCTAAAGTGCATATAATATTTTTTTTTCTCCTCCAACATAAACTCTAGGAGGGAGTGATCATTTTTCTCAAAAGTCCCCATCATTTCTGCCTGACATTCAGTTTGTCCCTGTTAGTGAAATATATGTATAGAATATTACCTTGTTGTTTTGTCCATTTTTGAAGGATTAAATTATTATTAAGACTAATCAAAAGTTATTAGCTCCTCTGATGCTAGTATAGATTGGGCTCTAACAGATATTTAGGTAAGTAAAATTTCTTATCATTTCTATATATTAACTCTCTGCCAGACTTGTAATCTGTGTCTTGAATTTATCATTATCTTTTTTTTTCTTTTTCTCTTTGTCCATGTCACCACAAAATACTTCAGTGACAAAATAATTCCTCTTTCTTCCTCCAGTGACCTTCACCCAACTACACTCCACCATGTTTTCTCCCATGGATTCCGAGATTTCTTCATATGAACACATGTACTTGATATGTACAATTTCCCTTCCTGCTCCATTTTAACCTAGTTTATTACTTTTGGATAAGGTAACCCCATCCAGAGCCATTTCCTACTCAGGGGTTTCATCTCCCCAGTTCTCAGTGATATTTAGGAAAATAAAGACACCACTTTATATTAAAACATTTAGTTCTACTTACCTAAATTTAGTCATTCATGGAGAATCATGACATGTGTCCATTAACCCTGTCACCTATTAGAGACAATTAAGTCAGAACAATTTGATGACCATGCCACTGAACTAGTGCACCTTGGACCCTATATAGTTTAAGCAACTTCATTCAATACCATTTAGCATTAATAATAACATTATTTCCGGGCAGCTAGATGGCACAGTGGATAAAGCACAAGCCCTGGATTCAGGAGTACCTAAGTTCAAATCCAGCCTCAGACAATTGACACATACTAGCTGTGTGACCCTGGGCAAGTCACTTAACCCTCATTGCCCCGGAAAAAAACAAAAACAAACAGTAATAATAATAACATTATTTTCATGGCACCTTCTATTTTACAAAGCACTCTAACCTTATAAGGTAAAATGTCTTATCCTTATTTGACAGATGAGGAAACTGAGGCTCATGGGACTTAATTCAATCAACCTGGTAACTCAACTCACCTGTCTAAGGTAAAATTAAGAAAATACAAATTAATCTGTAATTCTGGGGACTATAACAATGATGGTAAATATGATAAATTAAGCTTTGGAAATTCAAGATTAAGGTTAAAATGTATAGTTAAACACATAGCTCATGTAATTTGAAGATTGTCAGGTGTGACCAGCAGGTGTAGGGATAGAGGAACATTGCTAAAGATACCTGGCAGGTTCATGCTTCCAGCATTCCATGCTATTTGGGGGGTTGGGGGGTGGGCAGGGTGTGGGGGTGGGGGAAGATCAGCACAAAGAACAGAACAAGCAAAAATCTCAAATTGGCTGATCGTTGACAGAGGAATCTTTTGGTAGGTCAGATGTTTTGATCTCAGGATCTTTTGTGTTCCCATCTGCATCTTGTTAAAAGAGGATTTCAGGAAGCTGGATTATATGCTTGCTTTTTTCGAATATGTAATTGATAACCTAGTTGAATAGTATACTCCTCCCATAAAACCAGGGCTGAATTGCCTATTAGAATTTTAGTTCATGGGATTTACTTATGTATAACATGAACTCTTTGAAATCTCCTTTATTTAAATCTAAGGTACCTATCAAATTTTCCTCTCCTCCATCATCAACTAGAAGAAGTAGTGATCATTTTTTTTCAAAGGTCTCCATCATTTTAACTCCAGCATTCAGGTGTCGCATCAGGAAATTATTTAATACCTGGTCACAAACTGATAGGATTTAGGGCTGGGAAGGACCTTAGAGACCATCTTGTCCAAATCCCTCATCGTCAGGATAAAGAAACCAAAGTGCTGGGGCAGCTAGGTGGTGCAGTGGATAGAGCAGCGGCCCTGGAATCAGGAGGACCTGACCCTGGGCAAGTCACTTAACCGCAATTGCCTCACACAAAAAAAGAAAAGGAAAAGAAAATACTTAAAAAATAAAATTAAAATTAATATTTAAAAAAAGAAACCAAAGTGCAGAATGATTTAGTGATTGGTTCGAGGTCACATAAAAATTGTGTCTGATGCTCTCCAAATCCAGAAAAAAAAAAAAAAAAAGAACTGTGGAATATGGATGCAGATTGAACCATACTATTTCTTTTGCTTTTGGTGCTGTTGTTTTTATTTTTTGAGGTTTTTCCTTTTTGCTCTGATTCTTCTCTTATAACATGACTAATGCAAAAAATGTGTTTGGCGTTATTGTACATATGTAAGCCATATCAGATTACTTGCTGTCTTGGGGAGGGGAGGGAGGGAAAAAAAAATTTGAAACTAGGAATCTTATAAAAACAAATGTTGAAAACTATCTCTACATGTAACTGGAAAATAATAAAATACTTTCATAATTGAAAAAAAATAAGTGTCTGAGCCAAGATTTTTATCCAAGTCTTCATACTCCAATATCCAGGACCCTTTCCACTATACAAACATGCTCAAAAGAACAATAACCAAAACATATATTTACATTAATAGTACTTTCAAGTACCCAATGCATTTTATATGCATTTTCTCCTTTGAGCTTGAGTGAATATAGACCCAATTCACAGGTGAAAAAGCTGTGGTTGTAAGAAATTAAGTGATTTGCCCAGGATTGGACAGCTTGTAAGTATTAAAGGTAGAATTTAAACCAAAATTTCTGGACTCCAACCTGCTATCCACTATGACATTCCACTTCTCATCAAAAATAAAATAAAAAAGGAGAACTGGAAAATCATGATATGTGTCACAGATGTATTCTGAGTGCTGGGTAAGTTACTTCTCCCTCTTGAACTCACTTATTCATCCTTAGAGAGTGACTGACTAATGACTGGCACCGGGTCCTGACACTAGGGTTGATCATCTGCCCCTAAATACCTCTGTCACTGGGCCTCCCTGATGAACTGTCACTGGGCCTGACATTCATTCCTTTGGTTTCTAAGGACTTTTGAGCTCTCAAGAGACTTTTAAAATTATAATGCAAAAACCTTAGCAGAGGCAATATGTATAACAGTTCTCAGTGGGGATTAGCTTAATAGAACATTGTCCAATGTATTTTTTGAGAACAAGGCTAACTGGACCACAGAGCAGATGGGAGAAGAGAGAAAATGATGGTAAATCAAGAATATGAAAAGAAGGGCTGAAAGATGGAGCTGGTTCATTGGACCTTTGATCTTGAGCTGGAAGGAAATTGGAGTAATCATCTAATTCAAATCCCTCATTTGAAAAGTGAAGAAACTGAGGTTTAAGGATATTAAATCACTTTCCCAAAGTCACACAGATAGACATAATAGAACTGTTATTAGAACTTGGGTTTTCTGAGGCTACAACCAGGGCTCTTTCCATTTCCAACGACTAACAGCTTTCTTCATTGTTTTTTTCCCAATGCTTAAAAATAAGTACGATTTATGTATAAATGTTTATATGTTGATGTATTAATGTAAACTTAGCCAATTATTAGATATAGTTGTAAATCATAAATCATGTGACTATTATAATTTCCAGTCTAAAATTCTATAGAAGCTTACATGGAAGACTAGTCACATTTTCTCCATTTTACAGAGTAAGAAAATTGGGATTTATCTTTAAGGTGACCTTTTTAAAAACAGACTCATGGGGCAGCTAGGTGGTGCAGTGGATAGAGCACCGGCCCTGGAGTCAGGAGTACCTGAGTTCAAATCCGGCCTCAGACACATAACACTTACTAGCTGTGTGACCCTGGGCAAGTCACTTAACCCCAATTACCTCACTAAAAAGAGTAAACATTTAAAAACAGGCTCATAACAAGTTAAATTTGGAAGAGACCTTGGAGGTCATCTCATTAGGAGATAGACTTGGGGATTCCAAAACCCATTTTTAGCTAAAATGCACAAGGTGACTATCAGGGTTTTGACAAATAGTCCTACCCCCTAACCTTTCTGGTCTAAACAACTAAGGATAGAATGGGAGGACAATCTTGTATGTTTTGCTGTAAAGTAAGAATTGCCACTGTCATTCTAGGCTCAAGGTGATAATCTGCCTATTTCTCTCCCTGAGTTACTGTAAGAAGGGAACATTTTCATTCCATTTTCTTGTTACTAGAAGGTAGTGATTCCACTTTCATCACAGACAAAGAATCAGATTGAAATGTTGCCTCCCTAATTGCTTCTCTCTACTGCCTACTGTCTATTCACATCACAAGTTGACCAAAAAATAGTAATCTTTCTATTCTGTTTAGAATCACAATGAAAAGTTATATAACTCAGCTCTACAGCATCACCATTACTCCTTTCATACTTAATCAGCTAAAGTACCATATTAAATATAATATTTATTGTTTTTATATGGATAAACTTGAAATCAGGCAGACCTGGGTTTAGATCCTGCCTCTGAAACTTAGTGCCTTAGTCACTATGGGAAGTCACTTAACTTCAATATGCCTACTTTCTTCATCTATGTTTTGCAATATATCAACAAGTAGGAAGTTGGCCTCCTCAGATGACTTCACCACCAACAGGTCCACAAGGTTGGAGATCAGATAGAGTGAATATCCAAAATGAAAAAAAAAGAGCTTTATTAAGAAGCAGAGAAAGCTTCCTTGCGAGTAGTAGTGTTAGTTTCCTAGGGCATACATCTTGGTTCATGTAGCCTTTTCTGAATTCCTTAGAGTACACAGGGTGCAGACATAGTTTATCGCTTTAAGGAAGTCATCCAGAAAAGTTCCTAGCTGCTTTTTGGGTACAACGTTGGTGGAATCCTGTGTAACATTTCCACAGCGTTGTGTAATCAGACCTAAGAGGATGGAAGTAGTTGATTTAGGTTTCCCACTTTGGGGGGAATGAAATGAGAGATGAGTATTATTTTATTGCTACTAATCCTCACATTAAAAATGAATGTCTTGTGTGTATATTAGAGTTTTAACAACATTGTTCTCCAATGATAATGAAGAGAAGGGGCACCTGAGAAGGAGGAGGGAAGGAGTGTTGAAAATGTGTCAGTACATGTTCAAAATGCCAGCATTCTGTTTTTCTGATTTAATCTGAGATCAGTAGATGACTTTTCATCTTGGATAATAGCTTTTACAAAGCAATTTGCTTTGTGGATAACCTCTTTTAAACAATGAAAAATGCCAGATGATCCCTCAATCAACTAGTATTATATTATGGCTGAATAAAATTCAATAAAGACATTTTAAAAGTCAAATATGAAAACTTACATTGAGAAGGGGAAAGCATTTCTCTATGTAATAAGATATCTCTGGCCACACAGAACAAATATGACCCTATATAATCTTTTCTTCATGCAAAAGCCATTTTATCCCTCAAGGAAATATTTTATTATTTAGATGTCTGCAAACCTTTTCAATGTTGTTTTGAAAGGGAAATAATGAAATTATGATTAAATTGTATTACAATGTTTCTTTTATGTTTTAGAAAGTCTTTTCTTCCAAGAGGCTTCTCTCTCCCCTCATCTCCAATCTACTGTATATACTGTAACAAATGTAATCTCCCTAAATCAAAGGCCTGACTTACATGCTTAAGAAACTTCAGTAGATCTTTATTGCCTCTAAGGTAATATACAAACTTCTCAGTTAGATATTTAAAGCCCTTCATAATCTGGCTCCAGCCTAATTTTTCAGAATTATATCACTCCCCTTCAGACAATTTATAGTACAGCTAAACTCTCTTGCCTTGTATTCCTTGAACTCAACATTGTCTGCTTTGTGACTTTTTGAGGCTGTTCACACCTGAAATACAATCTTTCTTCTTCACCCTCTTAGAAGGTTTCCTTGCTTCAAGGTTCAGGTCAGGTACAATGTCAGTACCTTGTCCTGAGTGTAGGAAGCCTTCGTGGATCCCATTAGCAATTAATGTTCTTTTCTTCTACAAATCACCATTTATTTACCTGTTTGTTTAATTGAAGGCAGCACTTGCCTACTGAAGTGAATTGTACATAGTGCATATTTTTAAAGTATTCATTATATTATTGAATATTCCACTGAAAGTGTTGCTATACTTTACTGAGAAAGGAGACATTGATATAGAAATGAAGTAGAAATTATATAGCAATGACACTACCAAAAGATATATGACCAAAAGATTTATGTCAAATCTTTCTTTTAACAGATCATGTAGCTCTAAGGAAATAGTTGTAACACAAAATAGATTATGCAAATGCCACAGTCTTTTAAAAATAATTGATCTTAGTATGAAGTTCATTTATCAGATAATATATATAGCATTTTGTAAAATTGGAAGCTTTATATTACTGTTATTTTTATTATCAACATCATTGTAACTGAAAGAGTAACCCAGAATTCTCTTCAAACCAACATCCTATGTCCTCAAAGGTTTTTCCTTTTCCTGAACTGTACTTAAGACTGACAATTGACATTTAAATGGTACATAATAGTTTAAAAAACATTTTATGTAGTTTATTATCAAATTTGGTCTTACAATAGTCTCAGAGATATAGGCAGGGGATGACGTAATTTTCATTTTACAGATAAGGAAACCCAGACTCTGAGAATGTGAAGGACATACTCAAGGTAACACAGCAAAGACGTGAAGAAATCAGAACTCAAACCTTTGTTCTAGGACTCTAAGGCCAGAAGTGTATCCACTCTACTACCTAGAGTTCTCCGTCATCTATTTAATTTAAATTAAAAGGGGGAGGAAGAGCCAAGATGACAGAGGAAAGGCAGTGACTTGCCTGAGCTCTGCCCAAAACCCTTCCAAATACCTGCAAATGATTTAAATAAAAAGGTTTTCAAGGAAATGCATTTGTTCGTCATGATATCCATCTATTTCTCAAATAGGCAAGGCCATAGACTGTTCATAGCTGACCCTTGTATATCTATTCCTTCTGCAGATTAAATTTATTTATACTTTTAAAAGGAGCACTATACTGCTTCATTTTATGTCCTTTACAATAAAAGGAATGTTAACAAAAAGAGCTTTTGGTGAGAAATGTGACATGCTATTCAACTTAATTGACATTTGACAGAGATTGAATATATTCCAGTTTTAAGCTTCATACATTGTCTTAACTCCCTAGGTTTGGATTCTTAAATCTCTCATCCAATGAATTTGGTATACACAGGGTTTGCAGATTTTTAGTTTTCTTGTGGTGTTAATCTAATACATCAGACAGATTCTCATATTTTAGTCCAAAAATAGAGCAAGCACAGCTTTAAGTATTGTCAGTGTTTAGTAGTGTTTGTGTGTACATTTGTTTATTTTTACCCAGGTATCCTGCTTCTGGGACCATACACAGAGGAGGATATTTTATTTGTTTATTTATTCATTTGTTCATTCTGACTAAGGAAGCTCCTTCTACCAAATCTGATTGGACCTACTCTCCAATTTTAGTCTGAGAGTTGTCTGGTGTACTGACATGGTAAGCAGTTTGCCTAGGTTCATACACCAGAATGTATTAGAGGCAAAATTTGAACTCATGGCTTCCTGACTCTGAAGCCAACTCTCATCTATGAGGCCACACTGCTTCTGCTTCTCTAAGGATATGGTAAATAGGGAAAAAAATCCCACAACATCTGTGTGTGTGTGTGTGTGTGTGTGTATCTATCTACTTAATATAGATACACACCCATATATGTATATATACATAAATGTTCACATTATTAATATTTGTGATAACAAAAATATTAAAAACACTGTTGAAACATTATATGTCATTGTCATAGAATATTACAACATCATAAACAATCACAAATGTGAAGAGTTCAAATGGATATGAAAAGATTCATGGTATCACATAAGGTAAATAAGACAGGGCACAGCCAACAATATCCACAATAACTACAACAATGTAAATAAATTCAACACTGAAAAACAACAATAACAATAACAAAACCCTTAAAATGCAGTGGAAAGGGGCAGCTAGATGGCGTAGTGGTTAAGCACCGGCCCTGGATTCAGGAGTACCTGAGTTCAAATCCGGCCTCAGACACTTGACACTTACTAGCTGTGTGACCCTGGGCAAGTCACTTAACCCCCGTTGCCTGCAAAAAAAAAAAAAAGAAATTAAAAAAAATGCAGTGGAAAGTATTAGTGCCATGTTAGCAATCATAAGTATCTTTCTGAACCTTTCTGTTAATCATCTCTAAATTACAAATGTGAAAGTAACCTATCTAATATTTATAGCTGTCATGAATGGACACATTGGCTTAACTGTATTGAGACTGTGCTTTGTAAAACTGCTTTTTGTTAAAAGTATCTATTGTATTTAATGAAAATATATAAATTTTAAAAGAAAACACTTAATCCTTTAAGTTTTGCTTGGCCACGAGTAGACTTACTATTGAAAGCTTACTCAACTCTTTTTCTAAATATTTGATCCCAGGACACTAGGGATAACATGCTACCTTTTACCTTGAGGCAGAACAGAACCCGATAAAGAGAATACAAAAACATAATTACAATTGGAATAATAATCATATCATGTTTCTGCTCTAAGGAATGGGGTTAGAACAAATATCGAAACCTTTTTATGATTTCATAATTCACTAATTACATCCCCATCAATGGTGAGTCTCTCAGTAGATTCAATGCACAAGATAACTCAAAAATTAAAACTAAAAACTGGATTCTTTTTAGAGAGAAATTTGCACACACATATAAGTACATATATACATATATTATATATGTACATACACATAAACACACACACACACACACACACATATATATATATATATATATAAATACTTTTTAATTGAGTTCTTGGTTTTCTCCTCCCCTCAAAAGCCTCTTTCACTCATTAAGAAATAAAGCAATATGATACCAATTATACGTCACGTCATGAGAAACATTTCTGTATTAGCCTTGTTGCAAAACAAAAAGCAAGAAAATAAATTTTTCATCATGTGTCCTTTGGAATTTTCTTGGATCATCATATTGATCCCAGTAGCTAAGTATTTTCACAGTTGATGATCATTACAATATTGCTGTTGCTGTGTATAGTGATCTCTTATTTTTTCTCATTTCATTTTACATTAATTCATATGTATTTCAAGATTTTTTCTGAAAGCATCCTACTCATCATTTTTATAGCATGAGAGAATTACATCATATTATGTACCACAATTTGTTCAGCCAAGCCTCAATTAATGAGTATCCCCTCAATTTCTAATTCTTTGAAACCATAAAAAGAGTTATTATAAGTATTTTGTACATATAAGTCCTTTTCATTTTTCTTTGATCTCCTAGAGAAAAATCTATTCATTTTTGTCCTGAAATCAAATGGTTCTATTGAGAAAGATAGACTGACCTTCAAGATTAAAATAAGAAATGTCTCAGAACACAATTCCACATTTCCTAATGAAATGACAAAGTTGTTTCTATTCTAGAAAGTATTTTTGACAAAGTTCCATAGTTAAGGTTAATGGCAACATCTTAAGGGCAGAAGTCTGAGAGCAAGGCAAAAGTTAGCTGAGGAAACTAATGACAAAAGGAGAGGTTGAAAGGAGGAAGTAATAGATAATCATATGGATTGAAAAGTGAAAATTAAGAACAAATAGAGAAAGAAGCTAAAAATTAATTAATTTGCTTGTATACTCAAATAATAAGTCAGTCTGGTGATGAGTTAGAAGAATGCTTAAAGGTCTAGAGCAAAAGTTGTAAGATCTTCCAATATAATAAATTGATACATACTCTCTATGTAAAAGATAATATCATGAATGGATTAGAACAAGGGAGAAATTTCCTTTCAGATCCAAGGAAAGGGGAAATTGTTCATGACTAAAAATACAACAGGCTCCCACAAGATAAAGAGGACAACTTCGACTATATAATATAAAAAAAGAAAGTTTTGTACAAATAAATCCAAAGTAATTAGGCATCTAAGTGGCACTATGAAAATAAAACTGAGTCTGGAGTCAGGAAGATCTGAGTTCAAGTCCAGTCTCAGGTACTTACTAAATGTGTAACCCTAGGCAAGTCACTTAACCACTGTCTGCATCAGTTTCCTCATCTGTAAAATGGGTATAATAATAGCACCTATGTTCAGGGTTATCATTAGGACAAAACGAGATATTTATAAAGGGTTTTCCAATATTAAAGCATTATATACCATAGACTAGCAAATGTCTGAGATCAGATTTGAGTTCAATTTTTTCTGACTCCAAGCACAGTACTCTATGCATTATGCCATCTAGCTGCCTAAATATGTTCAAGATTTATAAGGAGCTGACTCAAATTGATGAGAATAAGAGCCAGTCCCTCTCACATATTTTTATTTTTATTTTTAATAATATACTTTTTATTTAAAGTTTTGAGTTCCAAATTTTATCCCTCCTTCCCTCCCTTCCCCTTCCCCAACATTATAAACAATCAGATATAGGTTATACATATGCAATTATATAAAATATTACCATATTAGTAATTTTGTATAAGAAAATGTGATAAATGAAAAAAATGAAAGAAACTGAAACAGCATGCTTTAGTCTGTGTTCAATCAATATCAGTTCTTTCTTTGGAAGTGGATAGTATGCTTCTTCATGAGTCCTTTGGGATTGTCTTGGATTATTGTATTGTTAAGAGTAGTCAAGTCATTCACAGTTCTTCATCAAACAATATTGCTGTCCCTGCACACACTGTTCTCCTGGTTCTCCTCACTTCATTATACATCAGTTCATACAAGTCTTTCCAAGCCTTTCTGAAATCATCCTGCTTGTCATTTCTTATACCACAATAATAGTCCATCACCATCATATAAGACAGCTTGTTTAGCCATTTCTAGATTCATGGGCATTCCTTTGATTTCCAATTCTTAGACACCACAAAAAGAGCTGCTATAAATATATTTTCACAAATAGTTCTTTTCTCTTTGGGGGGATATCTTTGGGATATAAACCTAGCAGTCAGTCCCCAGTTTTAAAAGTTGTACAAGGACATGAATATGCAGTCATCAAAGGAAAAAATCCAAGGTATCCATAATCATATTTTAAAATTACTTCAAGCTACTAATAATTAGAGAAATAAAAATTAAACAGCTTCAAGGCTTCAACTCACACTCATAATACTGGAAATTATACCAAAAGAGGAAAACAACAAATTTTGGAAGGGCTCCTTGAAAACAGGAACACTGATAACCTGTTGGTGTGTCTCTGAATTAACCCAGCCTTTCTGAAAAGTAATATGGAACTATATTCATAATGTTATGAACTATGTAGACCTTTTGTCCTACCAGTTCCAGGACTATACCTTAAGGGGATCAAAGAAAAGGGAAACAAATGGATATGTTAAAAATATTTAGCATTTTTACATAGCAACTAAAAATTAAAGGGCTAACTTATTGAGGAATGGTTAAACAAATTATAGCATATGAATATGAAGAAGTATTATTGTACTATAATAAATGATGAAATGGGCATTTTCAGAGGAAAATGGGAATGTTTCTGCAAACTGAGCCTGGGCAAAACGAGCAGAACTAGAATGATTTTAAAAAAAGACAACAACATTGTAGAGAAAAAATTTGAAAGACTTTAACATTTTGATCAATACAGTTATAAATCATACATCCGGAACATAAAAAATGAAATTTGCCACAAATCTTCTTTCAGAGAGGTGATGCATTTCATATGCAGAAAGACATGAATTTTTAGGCATAGCCAGTGTGGGAATGAGTTTTAATGGACTGTGTATGTGTATGATGACAGTTCTATTTTTCTTTAATTGTGATTGTTGTTTCTTCCACTTTATTTTTTTTGGTGGGGAGGCATCAGGAGGGATAAGTTATGAATGCATATAAAATTAATTTTTAAATTATCAAGTATTACTTAGTTCTACACTAGAATACTTAAGTAATTGAATAATAAATTATTCAAAGCAAAGTACAATCATAGAGTTAATTGGTTGTTACTAGAATAAATATTTATCTACCCATGATGCAGGTATTAGTTTGGCAGCATTTAACACAATGACAATGCTGGAAATATCTCAGACAAATGGGTTGATATGTTTTATAGACTACATACTTGTTACTATTAAGAGCTTCTAATTAGGAAGAAAATAATTGATTAGTAGTCTTAATTTTTTTAAATACTATCAAAATATATTTTAAGCATGGGAGAAAAAAGCACAGAAAAGCAAACAGAGCATTTTATTACATTATAAGCTTAATGTATATTTTTTCTTAAAATTGTTCACAAATTATCAGTTTCTTGTACCATTTGGTCAATCAATCAACACACATTTATTAAGCACTTTCTATGTGTCAGTATTTGTGTTAAGCTACAGGTAAACAACAACAACAACAATAAAATGTGGACCTTGTCCTCAAGGAGGTTATATTCTATCAGGGGAGTTTACATGAGAAAAAAAAAGCGTATATACAAGACATATACTATTTAAATGAACACAGTCTCATAGAGAATGTATTTTTTGTACATTGAAATGTTTCTGTTGATTTTTACATTCAAAATGAAAAAGCAAAAAATAAAAAGAACTATCACAAAAAGAAATGGCCAACAACAAAGAAGGGAAATGGCATAGTCTCAAATACTATTGAGTACAAGTTATATGTACATTCTAAATGAAGAAATTGTTGTGCTTGGTTCCTTAGCCTGTTGACAAGTTGACATCCTCATAATTTCTCTTATCATTAATCATAATGAAAATCATAATGAAGCAGAGAATTTGCTAAGGAGTGGGAAAACTTTCCTCATAAATGAAGAATCACTGCATGACTTTTATTACTTACTGATGAAATCTTTCATTTGTATACAAATCTAAGCCCAGGAAAGGTGCCCAGAATTAAAGTTGAATTATTAGAAATACAAAAGAAGTTGAAAATTTGGATATTATACCTGATTTTGAAGAGCTTCCAATATTATTGTAAATACACACACACACACACACACACACACATATATATATATATGTATATATAAGCATTCTATCCCTCAACATCACTTCATTTCTTTGTTTCTATTTATATGGAATTTATATTTATTTATTCTATGTGATGTATCTCCTAGCTTTCACAGAAAAATGGAAACTTCCCAAAAGGAATGTTTTATTTTTGTTTTCATGTTCCTAAGCAATCAATTAACAAAATTTATTAAGTTCCCAATATGTGTCAGGCACTACTCTGAGTTACTAAAAAAAAAAAAAAAAAAAGAAACAAGGAAATTCCCTACCCTCAAAGAACTTATATTATTCTATGAAGGAAATACCATGAACATGTATAAAAGTAAATACAAACTAAAGGGACAGACACTATACTCTGATTTCATAAATTGAGGACGGATAAAATGCCTTGTAGCACAGAGCCACTATAATTCTGAGGTGGAACTTGAAATTAGTTCTTTCTGACTTTAAGGCAGGCTCTTGAGTGATGAAAGATATATTTGTTTGTTTTTACCATTAAAAAACATACCCTGAAAGATATGGGCACCTTTATCAGACTGCAAAACAACCACCCAACAATAATGTTTTGTGAATTTCTATTTTATTATTGTTGTTGTTGTTGTTAATGGTGTTGGTGGTGTTGGTGTTGGTGTTGGTGTTGGTGTTGGTGGTAGTAGTAGTAGTAGTCATCATCATAGTAGTAACAATATTTTAATTTCTTACTTACAATGCACTTTGAAGTCTGGTCTTAATTGAGAGAATACTAAATTCTGATAAACTTACATACCAAAATCAGATTTTTCTCCAGAAATATAAAATACTATCAAATGGAGTTGCAATAACTAAGTGGAAGCTTTAAACATGTGTCCTGGGAACTTGTGTGATTTAAACCACATTGAAAATTTATGGCCTATAATCATGGCTAAGCTTGGGAAAATGCACTAGTTCTTAATGGACCAGGATTTCACTGCTGTCTCAGCATGAGCAGAGCAGTTTCCAAAAAATCTTTGCCCTTTATGCCTTTTCTTCACAAAACAGAGAGAGCAAAAATCAATCAGCAGTTCTGAGATGCTTCACCTCTCTTAAACTCTAGATGGCAATGAAGGAAAATAGCTGGAATTCCATCTTTATCCAACCAATCAGGAATTAGAAACCAAAACCTCCATGTCAGCTTTGGACCCTGCTGCTAGTCTCTTCCAATAGCAGTGACAAAGCTGCTAAATATTCTCTCCTTCCATTCTTTTTAATCTCTTCAGGCTAAGCTTCTATCTCTTTTTTTCTAGTCCCTATAACTTTTTTTTTTTTTTTTTTTTTTTGCGGGGCAATGAGGGTTAAGTGACTTGCCCAGGGTCACGCAGGTAGTGAGTGTCATGTGTCTGAGGCTGGATTTGAACTCAGGTCCTCATGACTCACCTTTCACCTAAATGATAATAAATTACAATTTTTTCCATAAAAAGGTCTTTTAATTCTTTTTTTTTTTTAAGTTTTTGTTTTGTTTTGTTTTTGTGGCCAGGCAATGAGGGTTAAGTGACTTTCCCAGGGTCACACAGCCAGTAAGTGTCGTGTCAAGTGTTTCAGGCCATATTTGAACTCAGGTCTTCCTGAATCCAGGGCCAGTGCTTTATCCATTGTTCCATTTAGTTTCCCTGTCAAATTTCTTTCTTTCTTTCTTTCTTTCTTTCTTTCTTTCTTTCTTTCTTTCTTTCTTTCTTTCTTTCTTTCTTTCTTTCTTTCTTTCTTTCTTTCTTTCTTTCTTTCTTTCTTTGTTGTTGTGTGGGTTTTTTTGGGAGGGAGGGGGCAATGAAAAACACAAAACTGGATTTTTAGAAGACACTTTTTCAGCCATCTAGTAAAAGCCATCCATGAAAATATTGCCCATTATAACATATTCAACACGTTGTATAGCTTGTCTCCTCTCTCTTGCTGTGCATGATAAAATGCTCAATATCCACAGGACCGTTAAGGTCTGATTTTAAACACATTAACTATAATTTTATTGGCTAGTGGCCACAATGATTCACTGTATTTCTTTTCTCAAGTGGCCAGAGCAGCATAGAGGTACTCTGAGCTAGATAGCTAGGTAACACAGTGGATAGATTGCTGGGTCTGGAGTCAGGAACACCTGAATTCAAATCTAGCCACAGACACTTCCCAGTTGTATAACCCTAAGCAAGTTATTTAACTACTGTTTGCCTGAGTTTGCTTATCTATAAAGTAGAGATAATAATAGAATCTACCTGGGGAAGCTAGGTGGCACAGTGGATAGAGCACTGGCCCTGGAGTCAGGAGGACCTGAGTTCAAATTTGCCTTAGACACTTAACACTTACTACCTGTGTGACCCTGGGCAAGTCACTTAACCCCAATTGCCTCGCCAAATAAATAAATAAATAAATAAAAATAATAGATTCTACCTTCCATTGGTTGGTAGGAGGATCAAATGATATGATATAATAATTGTAAAATGTTTAGCTCAGCTCCTGGTACAGTCAGTGCTATATAGCTATTAGACATGAGGATGATAATGGAAGCCCCACCATTCTTCCTAAGTACCCTGGGATTGACACTCTGGAGTCTGAGTCAGTTTAGGAATTCCTAAACACCTCTAAAATCTATTGTGGTCAACTTCCCATATGGAAGAGATCACAGAATAGTAAGCCAATCTGCTGCTTACCTCAGTTTGCAACATGATATCCAGCTTTGACAAACCCTTTAGATAGAGCAATGGGGAGGAGTACAATTTGAGAGAAATTATGTAAGAAAAGAACTGGAACATTTTTATGTTAATAAGGCACTGTTTATACACTGCTAGACACCAGTTTATTCCTTACTAATTCCTTTGTTTGCATTGTATGCATGTGGACAAAGTTCTTGAGTTCTTTTTTTTTTCTTCTTTTTTAATGTTATGTTTTAAATACAAGGATTTCCACATGTCCTACATCATTCAAAAAGAACAAAATATTTAATGGTATAAACCTTCCATTCCCTTTAAATGACTTTATTCAAAGGTAAAAAAAAAAGATGAAAATTTGCCCTTTGCAAAATGTGTCTGTATCTATAGCAAACAGGACCAAAATTAATTAATTCTTCATCTTCTAGACTGTGAAAGTCTGACTAAGGTTTTAGGGAGAGTTTTTTTCCCTATTAACTTCCATTAATTCAGTCATTCTTCCCTTCATATAGAAAATAAAAAATGCATTCCTTTAACAGTATATATTTAAAAAGGCACATGGGTATTTATTTATAGGTAGGTGTTCATATATGTGTACACAACAGAGGTGAAAAACAGTCTTATTACATTGAGAAGTCATTGAAAAAATAAGTCTGTATATAAAGTGGCTGGCATTTACCAAGCCACATTTACTAATTGCAGAGCTGTAATGTATAATCTTTTGAAATTGCCATGAACTTTGAAGAATCCCTTAATCAAATTTTACTCTCTCATAAAATTAAAATAACCTAAGAATCCTATTAAAGGGTCTCCTGAAAAACCATGATCTCCCTTTAAACTGTGCCAAAACTAACTGGCATCCCTGCAATTGAAACACAGAATTTTATGGTAAGAAGATACCTAAGTAGCCCAAAACATCTGGACAAGAATCTCTTTTATAAGATCTCCCCAAAGTGGAGCTCCAGCCTCTATTTGAAGACCTCCAGAGTAAAGGAACCAATTAAATCCTAAGAAAATCCATTCCACTTTAGGAAAGCTCTAATATATTCTTCCTTACATCAAATCAAAATGTGCCTTCCTATAACTTGCACGCATTGCTCCTAGTTCTTCTCTTTGGGGACAGCCAGAACAAGCCCAATTCCTCTTCCAAGTAGTAGCCCTTCAAACACTTGAAGACAGCTCTCATATGATAGAAACATTTTTATTAAAAGCCTTATAAACAGGCAAATGGAAAGTGAACTCACCACACATTTGAAAGACATAAAATCCATAGAATGTGGGTTTTTTGCAATTTATTTTTCTCTGCTACTGACTCCTGTATTTGGCCTAATATAGCTCACAGCTAAAGTATGTTTTAGCTGATTTTTAACATTCTCTATGTAAGATGCTTTGAGATTTCCATTGTATGTCCATAAAATAACAGAAACAAAACATGAATTGGAACAAAATGATAGGGGAAAATGTGATTTATTAGAGGGCATTCACAAGCATGAGCATGCATAAATATATATGCATTTGTACATAAGTGTATATATATATGAACATTTTAATAGTATCGATATTTATATGTACAGTTTAACATTGTTCTTAATTGGTTCTCTCTCTCCATACCATATGTATGTATGTATATGCACATATACATGAATGTACATATACATATACCCCCATACACATATATATTTACTTTACTTTAAGTATTGCAAAAGTTGCTTCCTTTTAAAGAATTCTGTCATCAATTACCCTATACTGACACCAGGAGAGGGATGATAATGCCTGAGTTAGGGATAATATGCTCCATTTAGATTTGCACCTCAGTTTAGTGAACCTCTACCACCACCACCTTTTTAAAAGCAAAAATAGAACTCTTAATTTAAAAATGATTTTTAAAGGGTATTGCCAAATACCAGAATGTAAAAGTAAGATGATACTTACTTAGATGTTATCTAATATACTTTACCCTTTCACATAATTTTATAGGTAATAATAAATGAGACTCAAAGGATATAAAATGGCTCATTTGCCCCAAACCAACAAAGTTAGTGGCATTATTGGAATTAGAGTTCAGATTCTTTGATTTTCAATCCAAGTCACTTCCCACTCTACCACTGTATATCCAATATATTTTTAAAGTGGCTAAAGTTTTAAAAAATATATTTTACTAGACCACTGTTTGTTTTGGTTTAGTAGACTCCAAGCAAGGAAACTCCATTTATCAATTGTCTCTATATTGAAATGTGCAGTTTTATAATTGCAAAGAAATTGCATATATATCTATTCATACATATACATACATACATACATACATGCTTAAACACATAAGTATGATATAATATTGAGGTCCCTATTCACTAAATCTTTAGTGTCAGAGGTCTTGGGTTCAAATTCTAATTATACCTGCAGTACTATAGGAAAGGCTTTTCTATATCTTAGCCATAATGGTCTATTTGCCTTTTGGAGCTTGCTTGTTAAGGAAGCTCTTAGTTTCTTCCAAGTATATTACTAGTAATTAGTACAATGCATGGCACATAGTAACTGTTTAATTTAATGAAATACAACATAATGATCTCAAGAAGGAAGGTGAGAGAGGCAGGCACTTGAAACCTGAGGCAGTGATAGCTGGAGAGTTTAGAAAGTATGACCAGTGAGTCTATGATGAGGAAAGCACATAGGCTAACATTCAGGCCAAGAAACTGAACTGGTGATATCAAAGGAAAAGGTACCTATGCAACTTAATTGGGGAGGCCAAGATGTATAAGCAAAACAATCAATGTACATGAGCAGCCATATACCTAATGGGATTACATCATATACATTCTAAGAAAATAAAGTGTGAAACTTTGAGCTACAAACAATTAGAAGACAGAATGTAATAAGGTGCTAATTGCGTGGTTCAGGAAATAAGTACAAAGAGGTTAGAGAAGATTGAGATTAATGTGAGCTGACTCTGTCAGTCAAGTAATTTTCCTTCTTTTTGCTTCAATTTTTCTATTTCAAATCATCAATAATTACTATGCTAACACTTCCTTACACACAGCCTCATGGGAATGTAAAGAATAAATGAGAAAGAAAGAGTCTGTGAAGTTTAACAAAAGTTCCTAGGAATCAGGGACACTTTATATATTTTGTTTTGTTTTTGTATTCTAAATACCTTAAAGTGCCTGGCACAGTTGCCATTTCCTAATCACTTCCTGGATCTGCTTCTGCTTTTTCAATAATAACAATTGTTGTTCAAGCTGGCTCTTCACCTTAGAACATGCATCTGCCCCAGCTGAGACCTCCTCACCCTCTCCAGAACATGCCCCCTTCATACCTGATACCTTTTCCTATTTGTCAATTCCTCCCAGGGCCTTCATTTGAGGAGGGCCCAGGCCAGACAGTTGTCAATCCCCTCCTACTTCTATTTCTTATTTTCTAGAATGCTGTGTCATTTTTTTTTTGGCTTGCATTTGTACCCTTACCACCAATATAGTGCCTCACATAATAATAAGAACTTAATAAATGCTGCTTGCCTTCCTTCACCTTGCTGAATACATATTGGATTTTATTGGAATGAAAGTATTTGAGATTAGAGTCCAAAGTGCCTAAGAAATTAAATCTTTAAGAAGATGCTATCCTCGGTGTACCACATATACACATAGTTTCTTAGGGTACTTTTATTGGCCGTTCATCAGTATATTGAAAAGCTATTCCTGAGCATCTCTCTTTGGAAGTTTTTCAGTTAAAATTATGCTGAAGACTTTGGCAATAATCTTTGAAAGGTGGAAAGTTTAATATCCCTTTTAGTCAGAGTTCTGTAGTTCACACTGAACATTTCTAAGTAAATGACCGAAATAACCTTGGTGGTAGAGGTTTTGTTTTTTGTTTGTATTTGTGTTCTCCTCTACCTTCACATTAGTTAGAGTTCAAACCCAAGTTGCCAAGCAACCACAAACAGTAACATGGCCTTTCTTTAATGCATCAAAAAATCATTACCAGTGATTTCTTCACCTCAGTAAAAAAAAAAAAAAATCAAAACCATCCCAAATATTATAGGGTTAGAAAAGTCATTTGTTTGTTGTGTCTCTATTTTTAATAAGTTAAAAACAATGTTTGCTTCCAATCTTGTACCTCAGGGGTTTAAGATTAATAAGAACATTTAAAAAGTTTCCAAGGACTTTATAGAAAGGGAGGAATATAGATAGTGGTAATAAAGACATGAGCAGGAGACAGAAGTTTAAAATGTGTGAAATCTCATCCCCAGTTTGCGGCTCCATTTTAAAAGATGCCATTTTAGCATGTCTTACCTTGTGAAGGCATAATGGACCTTGCTCTTTTATATAGGGTAGGGTCAGATAGTTTAAATAGCATATACCAAAAAGAAAGAAAGTCACAAAACTTAGTGTGAATACTGAATGAGCCTGTTAGACCAGTGTATGAAAGGCTTACATTTAGAATCACAAAATTTCAGAAAAAGGAAGGATATCAAAGGCCATCCATCCAGAGAATATGAGTTCCCTGAAGACTTTTTTCATTCTTTGGTCTTTATATCTCTTTTACCTGGCACTGGGCCTAGCTCGTGAGAGGTACTTAATAAGTAACTAGTTGTTATCATGTTGAAATTAATGCAACCTTAAAAGAATTCCCTCTAAAAAATCCTCCTGTTACTAAGAGACATGAAAAAATGCCTGAACCAAAGCAAAGGACTTCATTGGGTTTTTTTGGTTTGTTTGTTTTTTGTGAGGAAATGAGGGTTAAGTGACTTGCCCAGGGTCACACAGTTGGTAAGTGTCAAGGGTCTGAGGCCGGATTTGAACTCAAGTCCTCCTGAATCCAGGGCTGGTGCTTTATCCATTGCACCACCTAGCTGCCCCAGCAAAGGACTTTATAAACAGAACATTCAACATGTTGCAGTGAAATGATCACCATCCTAAAAGTAAAAAGATTTTGTTTTCGATGTTTTTCTACTTAGCGGCTACATGACTTTGGGCAAATTACTTGGTCTCTCATGGCCTCACTTTATTCATCTCTAAGAGGAGGTCAGACTAGATGACATCTAAGGTCTTTTCCAGCTCTAAATTTATGATAATATGGTCCATTCAATAAGGCAAAGTTTAGATCCACTCTTGAGGAAAATGACATAATGTTAATAATAAAACAACAATGATTCAATAAACAAAGCTAAAGAGGCAATTGTAATCCAAGTTAATGAAACTACCTATCTACTTGAAATATATTCGAAGTCCCAGTCCAAGTTCAATTACTTCCTAGTTGCTGAAGTTAGTTGCAGAAGTAATCTCCAAACTACTGGTGCTCATCTTTGATAAATTGTAGAGGACAGTAGACACACCAGAATACTGAAAATAAGTAAATGTCTCAATTAAAAGAAATCAAATAACAGGAAATACTGGATCCTAAAATTCATTGGCCAAAATAACAATAACATCAACAACAAAAATAACAGTAACAATAATAAAGTAATCTTGGCTTTGGCAAAATTCTAGAATTAGATTGTAAAACAGATGACATCTGAACACTTATAAAATCTAGATCATCAGATCCAAGTTCCTAGTTTTATAGATGAGACACAGGTTTAAGTCACCTGTTTTGATAAGTTACAAAATCAGGTTCTGTACTTGGTCTTCTAACTATTTCTTTCCACTACCCCTTGTTGCCAAAGCCACAAAGCTGTTTGTGGCATACTCAAGTTTTATTGCCCAAATCTCCTTATTCCTCTTTATTATGCATTTGTGATTAGGTTTTATTGGACTCAGAGATAAAACAATGAACACTATTAACATTTGTGGGGGTGTTGGAGTAGAGAGATAAAAAAAAATAATGCAAGAGGGAATTTTGACCCTAAAACAATTTAGAATACTCTCATGGAGATAAAATTTGCACAGTATTCAAACACCAGTTAAGAACTGAAAAACAGGAAATGTAATATGTAGTTTATCCTGATTTCAGGAAATCATCTGACAAATGTTCATATGATATCCTTTCTGATAAGTAATTGAAATATAGGCCAAATGATAATGTTGATGACGATGATAATCATCATCACAGATGATGTAAAAATCATGGAAAAAGAGTATTAATTGGCAATTCTCTCATGATATTAGAGTGAAGTCTCTAGTGGAATACATTCTTTTTGTGTTCAACTTTTCAAATCATGAAATATAGAAGTTCAGAGCTGGAAGGAATCTTAGAAATAATCTAGCATAATTTTCTCATTTTATAGATGAGAAAACTGATACCTAAAGGGACCATGAATGACTTAGAGAAAGTCATACTGATAATAAATGGACAACACAGGATTTAAACTAGAACTTTTTACCCCAAATTACACTATGTCAATATGCTTTTTTCACATTTTAAATAAGAAAACCCTGGAAAAGATACATAATGGAAAAGATGATAGAACCAACACTTTCTCACAGACTGAAACCAAAAGGGGAACTATAACAGGCAGGGAAAACCAAAATCTCTAGAGTACATGAGACAGCTTGGCACATTGGATATAGGCGGGGAGAAATGTACTAAACTGCTGTCAGGATATATGGCTTTTACTTCTGTTCCTGTTACTATTTTACCTTGAACAATTTGTTTTCCTTCCCTGAGACTCAAATACCTCATCTGTAGAATGATAAAATTCTTGATGATGTCCTTGGGTCCTTTTAAATCTTTTTTTTTTTTCAGGGCAATGGGGGTTAAGTGACTTGCTCAGGGTCACACAGTTAGTTAAGTGTCAAGTGTCTGAGGCCGGATTTGAACTCAGGTACTCCTGAATCCAGGGCCGGTGCTTTATCCACTGCGCCACCTAGCCGCCCCCGGGTCCTTTCAAATCTAAATATGATTCTTATAGTTGACTTTATAAGTCTTATCACATATTACTTTTCATGAAATACAACATACCTTGAGCCAAAATGGAATACTCACTGTTCCCCAAAGAACTATTCTTTAGCACCATTGTGTCTCTATTCTGTGTTCTCTTCCCCAGTGCCATGAACATCCTCTTCAATGCCACAAAAATCCCGAACCAGAAAAAGTATATACATATGCAAATGATATATTACTATAATATAAATGAGGACAGTAATAAAGAGCCACAAAATTCAAGTAAATAGGAATAGATGATATTAATAAAAGAACATTTATATTGGGAAATAACTAATAATTGAGATTCTATAGGTACGGAATGTTATATACTCTGAAAAAAGTATGTTGGCTTGTTTCACTTAACTCTCCATATTTTATATATGTATATGTATGTAATGTATGTATATGCATATATATATACATTGCATATATACATATATGTGTTTTATATATATGCACATATAAAATATATGCAGGGAACCAATGAATAATTATTCCTATCAGACTTTTTTTTTTCCTTTTTGGTTAGGGAGAGTACTACCAGGGTGAGTTATTTGGAAGTAATGATGGTATAAAGTAAAAGGTTTAATATAAAATATCTTTAAAAATCTCAATGAAATACTTTTCTAAGGAGTTTTTTCCTGACCTTGTGGAGGCAATATTGTCTTTTTCCCCTCAGACCTCCAATAGAATTTTGTTTCCAATATATCTATGCTTTTACCATAAATTGATTTGTATTATAGTTATTTCTATTTGTGTCAACTTAAACTCACTGTAATAAATTCCACAGAGTCAGTGAAAAAAAAAGAATAAGTTGGGGGAAAGCCAATTCATGTATATTTCAGAAAGCTAATTCACATGTACTTCATGTAAAAATCTAGCATTAACAGGAAGTGCAGAGTGGATTTTATTTGGAAATTTGCAAAATTCATTTAATAATCTCAAACAATTACCAGCAATAAAAGTCCATCTTTAAAAATATCAATATTCTACCATTCTTATTATATATTATGAGTCATGGAACACTTCCCAGAATCACCTCCTTCTCAATAGATGGACTTTCCTCTTACCAAAAGTACAACTAAGAATGTAAAACTAAAGCAAATGGAGTATGTAATTTTATTACTCTGTGTGTGTGTGTCTGTGTGTGTGTATAGTATATATTGTAATATACATAACAAAGTAAATGCTTCAAAAAAGACCTAGAGTAAAGGATGTCATAAAAATATATGGTGAAAAAAAAGATGACAGTTTAGCCACATGGAAATTGAAAATGGTAACTAGACAGTAGCTCAGTCCACTGATATGCTTGTGATGTCAAGAAAAAAAAGTGTCAGGGGGAAACACAAGGATATTTACTAGGTCTCCTTCTAGTCAAATTTTGCAAGGACATTGATAAGGATTTACTACATGAGCTGGCATGGATGGCTTGTGAAAGACAGAAGCATGGAAACATTCACATCAATGAGATTACAGATCCATTTGAATTTTGTTTTTTAGTAATTAACTATCTTATAACCATTCTGTTCTTTTTTTTCTCTAATTCTATTTGTAGATATTTCAGACTTTTTATCTTATTTTGGATATTTTGGCTTGTGTTCTTTTACCCCAAAATATTTCTTCATTTTATTAAGAGTTCTTCATTTCCACACTCTCAAATTCAGGTTTGTTTGTTTGTTTGTTTTCCTTTCGGGAGTCTCTTCCTTTCCCCTTATTTTGATGGTGGTTCTTGGACTTTATTGAATAGATTTGTTTTCATTTTTCAGGTGGTAAATAGTAGATACAATCTCTTTCTCAATTTCCTTGCTGGAACTTCTGTTACCTTTTCTCCCACTCTTCCACAGTCATTGAAATAGAAAGTGCAAGACGGGCCTTAAGGTCATTTTTGGTTCGTTTGTTTGTTTGTTTCATAAGTTAACATGACTGAAGTATTAATCTTTTTGTGTCCAACTTATTGGTAAGAAGCTTCTCTGCCCTTGGGTAATCTAGTCCTCAGAAAGGGAACCCATTCTGTCACTGATGCAATATTCAAAGCCTTTACAACATGCTAGTACTTTCCAGGATGTGTTCTCATTTGGTATGGCCTTTGTTTGTTTTTTAGTTTAGTTTTGTTTTGGTTATTGTTTTTGCAGGACAATGGGGGTTAAGTGACTTGCCCAGGGTCACACAGCTAGTAAAGTGTCAAGTGTATGAAGATGGATTTGAACTCAGGTACTCCTGAATCCAGGGCCAGTGCTTTTATCCACTGCGCCACCTAGCTGCCCAGAACCTTTGAGAAACCAAAATCACTTCTACTCAGAGATGGGCCATCAGAATAGGACTCCATATGATTGCAAACTATCAATAATATTTCTGTCGTCAATATAATATTTTAAATTAATAACTTTATAATATGACTGTATATCACTTTTACAATGAAAAAGTTATAGATCTGCAGTCAGAAAAACAACAAAAACAACAACTACCTTCAATCCAAAACTGGCCAAAGATACTTATTAGCTGTATAATCCTGAACAAGTCACTTAACCTCTTACTTACTCAATTTCCTTATCTGTAAAATGGAAACAAAATAGTCCCTACCTCCCACAGTTGTTTTGAGGATTAAATGTGATAAAATTTGTGAAATGCTTTGCAAACCCTATAGCACTAAACACATGCTAGCTATCATTACTATCCCTATTTTGAGATGGGAGAATGAGGCATCAAGAGGTTAATTGGTAAGCACTTTATAGTTACAAACCATTTTATATATATCATTTTGGTTGATCCTCAAACAACTTGTGTGACATGGTATAAATAGTATTATTCTCCTTTCATAGATGAAGAAACTGAGACTCTGTGAAGTTAAATGGTTTTGCCTAAAATCGCATAACTACAAGGAAGCAAATGCTCTATAATATGTACATTTTCTAATCTCAAGTCTTTTGCAGCAGTATGCTGCATAAAAATAGTTGCCAATATGGTAGCCACAATCAGTTCCCAACACCTCCTTCACTTTTATCTGTATAATTCATTCTTCTGTTTCTCAATAAGATAAATATCTGAGCAAATCTAAGGCTGGAAATTATGATGCCAATAAGATAATTACCTAACCAGCAATGTGCCAAAGATGGCTCTAAGTGCAGTTATTAACTTCATTTATAATCACAAAGATGCTATTTCTTTTCCAAAGAGAGAGGACTCTGAGGAAAGACTTTTCCCAAAGAAATAACAACCAGAGTGATCCATTAAGTTTGACAATTTATATGCTTGTAAACCTGGCAGGAAATCTGTAACTAACTGAGGACTGGAAAGATTGATGAGGATTGACTTGTCTGTATTTCCATACCACTCATCTGTCAGAATCATTACACAGAGGAGGATTTATATCACCATTTATAGAAGCAAAGGGATGGGACATTTGGTGATTTTGTCTGCAAATATTAGAAAAACACATGAATGTCAGAGAATAGTATTTTAAACTGTATTTATAATTTGTGGCTACCAGTAATAGTGTAGGATTTTTTCAGTTTGGCTCCAAGTTGATTGAACATGACTTCACCTCACACACTCTCATATTCCAGTCAAATTCTACTACTTGCTCTTTCCTGTATATGATATTCCATCTTCTGCCACTATGTCTTTGTATAGTAATTCCTTTATATATAAAATACACTAGCTCATAAATCCCCATTTCTTGAAAACCTAAGCCTCTCAATTCCTATTGCTATTTATCTACCCTCTGCCTCAGGAATTATTTTGTGTATATTTTTGTATTTACATTTTTATGTAAAATATTAGGGAATATATATATATATATATATATATATATATACACAGATAAAGGTATAGCTATTTGTGAGAGCAATGGTTATATGTATGCATGTGCTTTCCCATGAAAATAGTTTGACTCAAACTTCCTGACCATAAAGAGAAGATAAAACTGATTTCCACATTTATAGTTGGATCTCTATGAGCTGAATACTAGGTTTTTTGCCTTACACCTTTTTTTTGCTTTCTTTTGTTAAGTTTTTGATTTTTTAAAAAAAATAATATTACTCTAAGGAAACATGCAAAATTATAGCCCTCAAAGAGCACACTTCAATGACTAGTAGTGCTATATCAGCTGCTGTTGGTGTTAGGAAGTTAATTATTTTCAAGGCTCGCCAATGCACATAACAAAATGAGATAGTGTTCCCTGAAAGTACAAATGTGTCTTGAAGCACAAAGATAGGTGTGATTAAAAATGGAAAAACAATAGCTAGAACTGAAAGATATTGATAGGAAAAAAGAGACCTAGTTAATTGTCATAAAAAAGCAAAAAAAAAAATTGTAAGGAATTTAGCAGCTGGGGTGGGGGGTTGTTATTAAGTTTTCTAAAGTGCAGCTTGACTTTTTGAAGTTGGAAGATCTTTGAGTCAAATAAAAATTTTAAAAAGCAAAGAGTTAATAAAGATTACTATGAACAAAAAAAAATTAAAGAGCGCTTAATTGGCAAGGAAATAGAAGGCTAGTTATAGTGAAGACTAGAAAAAGATATTTTTTATTCTTGAAACTATCTTTTGCATTCAATTATATAAAAAGTTTGTCAGAAGTATAAGTGAACCTATAAAATTTGGACATTTTCATCAGAGCCTAAGATATATACACACTTAAAGGCTGCCACCTCCCCCTTGACTTCTGTGTAAAAAATAGTTACTAGAATTTTTTTTACTTCCAATAGCCATAGAAGTCTGGTCCTTATTGAGAAAATAATGAACTCTAATAAACATACTGTTATACCAAAAATCAGAGTTAGTGTGGAAGTGCAGAAGTTCCAAAATAGTGATGGAATACTATAATTTAACCTTTCACTGGGTCACACATCAGAAAGGTTTATATATATATATATATATATATATATATATATATATATACACATACACATACATATACACTTACACACACACACACACACATATGTATTTGAAGGGCAATGAGGGTTAAGTTACTTGCCCACATCACACAGCTAGTGTCAAATGTCTGAGGTCCAGGGTCGGTGCTTTATCCACTGTGCCATATAGCTGCCCCATACACATAGATTTATAAATATTATACTACTTACATCACTTTTTTGGCCTAAAAGATTACGGACTAGTTTAGGAAAGATCCACTGCAGAATTTGCTAGTATATTTATTTGGGGGCAAAAGAAAAGATACTATACATTTTAACACATTTTATGATACTTAATTGTTATAGGTATACTATCAGTCATCAAGTAAGATCAGGGTTCCTTTTTGTAGGACTTAACCTATGTGCTTGTTTAAATAGAGAAATGTATCTAAGAGATGGAGATGGGAACTTAGTGGTCTGGGAACTCAACTGATTTAAGACCAATAGAAATCCTATGCTTTTAATCAAGCTTAGACTTATAAAAATGGAATGTTGGTCAAAGGTATATATTTAATAGCCAGTGAGATAATATACTGTATTATGATAAATTTTTAAATGTGGATAAAAAGCTTATTAAAACAGATGATGTAAACAAGGGAGGAACATATTATACAGTATTTTTTTAAGAAAAAGAAAAATATTATTGTATTTCTTTTTTTGGGGGGGGGTAGGGCAATGAGGGTTAAGTGACTTGCCCAGGGTTACACAGCTAGTGTCAAGTGTCTGAGGTCATATTTGAACTCAAGTCCCCCTGAATCCAGGGCTGGTGCTTTATCCACTGTGCCACATAGCTGCCCCAATATTATTGTTTCAATAAATTCAGTTTACCCCAAGTAGTCTACAGATTACTCTGCTTAGCCATGTGCATGCTATTTCCTCCAATTAAATGGATCATCCTCAAAAACTATGATCGTTTCATTTTTGTCTTTGTATCTCTAATGCCCAATATGGCACCTGGTACATAAAAGACATTTAATAAAGGCTTTAACTACCTTTTTATTTGAATTACAGGTTGTTTTGGGGTTTTTTTGCATCATTAACAATGTTCATATCCTGAGTGGATGCACAGCAAAAGAGATAGAGGGATTGCCTTAGAGCCAAGAAAATCTTGATTCAAGTACTATTAACATTACCATAGTTCCTTGGCCTCTCAATGCTACTAGGTAATTCTCTAAGATTATAGATTACAGAAAAATGGTTAATCTGCATCAACTAAATGTTCCAATTGAAACAAAGGATTGCATTTGTAAAATGCTTTGAATTAGTTATTGCTATGTCATCCTCTCATGCCTAGAACATCTGTCAAAAAATGTCTACTCTTGTACTGAAAAATCACCTTAAGCCTCATCTCTTAGCAAAAGATTATCTTGATTAGATAAATTAGGATAAGAGATTTTTCTTCCTCCATATTTGGCTGTCATTCAAATTAATTTACTCCCTGCATTCCAGATATAGTTAAATGTTTGTGTAGAAAGACAGAGCATTAGTTTAGGTAAAAAGATTATGTAATAAGATAAAAATAGATATACCAACTAAGAAGTAGTTAGGCAGAAACACAGATTTGTAAGAAATTATCCTACTTAAATCACTTTTTTTAACCTCTAAGAATATGGGCTAGTTTGGGAAAGATCTATTTGAGAACTTGTGGGGATATTTAGTTATGGGCAATCTAAATGATACTATCCATTTTTATATTTCTTAATGTACTTAATTGCTATACCTGTACTATAAGTCATCCAGATCAGACTTCCTTTTATAGGATTCACCCTATTTGCTTGTTTAAACAGAGAATTAATAACCCATGGAATAGAGTGCTGTGCAAACATCTGTCCTACTTATGCAGGATTAGATTTGATTTCAAAACTTTACTGGAATTTGAATCATAGCTTGATTCTCATAATATGCTCATTTAATACAACAAACATTGTAGAGTGCCCATTATGTGCCAGGTATTATAATAGGTGCTGGAAAAGAAAGACAGAGAGAGAGAGAGAAGAGGGAGGAAAAGAAGGAAGGGAGGAAGGAAGGAGGGAGGGAAAGAACAAAGCTAAGAAGGAAGGAATGAAGAAAGGGAAAAATTAAGGGAGGGAAGAAAAGAGGTGGGGGTGGGGAGAAATAGAGGGAGAGAAGAAGAAATATTCAAACAAAGAAACAATGCACCTGACTTCAAGGAGTTCTCATTTTGCTGATGTGGAGAAGAAAGAGTGAGAATAACATATATAACATGTACCCAAAGAAGTAAACACAAAGTTTATACAAAAAAGACCATCATTTTAAGAATTATAAAACACTAAAAACAAGCAGACAGACAAATACCTAGAAGAATTAGGAAAGACTTTTCATTGTCCAAAACACTGACTAGGTTGTGCTTTGAATAAGAACAAGAATTTCAATCAAATGTAAAATGTACAACTTGAACATGCTCCCTCTTCACCTCCACCTCTTATAAACTATAGATTTTTGAAAGTTCAACTCAAGTGCCACCTGATATAAGATTCCTGTCTTAATCCCTGCAGTTGTTAGTGTTTCTTTTTTTTTTTTTTTTTTTTTTTTTTAGTGAGGCAATTGGGGTTAAGTGACTTGCCCAGGGTCACACAGCTAGTAAGTGTTAAGTGTCTGAGGCCAGATTTGAACTCAGGTACTCCTGACTCCAGGGCCGGTGCTCTATCCACTGCGCCACCTAGCTGCCCCAGTTGTTAGTGTTTCTAACCCCTCCCCAAATCCCTTTTCATTCATTGTGTAAATATTTTATGTTCATTTATTTTGCTAATCTTTATATTTGTTATTTCCCCTCCACCAGTACAGAAGCTCCTATAAGTCAGATACTATTTGTTCTTTTTTCTTTGTTTCCCTGGCATCCAACACAGTGCTGGGTACATAGCCAATAATTAATAAAGGCTTACTGAATCTAAATGCAGTTCAAGATTTAAAGTCGTATTGAAGAGACAGTGCTTGAAAATGCAAATAACACTGGAATTGGAGTCCTAAAACCTGAGATAAGTTCCATGCCTTACAGAAATAGAATGAAAAATATTGACTAAGTAAAGATTTCAGAGGTCATCTACCTTAACTTCCTCATTTTGTGCCACATATGAAGAAACTGAGGGTCATAGAAGATAAATAACTTGCCCAGAGACACCCAGGTATTAAGCAACAGAAACAGGATTTTAACTCAGGCCCACTGGCATCAGAGCTGATCTTGTTTTCATGAGGACTGGTTACCTTTCACAGTGAGAGCTGAAAGACAGCCTCTAGCCCTAATTCTAGATCACTTTCGTTCTTTACTGGTCAATAACATTCACCAGAAACAGTCTCTCCATCTTTCATTATTCAGCTCCTCCACCAAAATTTGTTGATTTAGTAGACACACTTATCAAAGGGGCTGAGGTACTCTCGCCCTCTGAGGTATCCAAGTTTCATACTCACATGAATCAGATTTAGTCCTAGGAGATCCTGTTGTCTAAAAGAGGAAAATAGAGCTCTTCCTACACTGTTTGTCTCATCATACGCATAATTGAGAGTAGGCCTCTGGGGACAATCTCTTAAACAAAATGTAGGAATGGCACATTTACAGTATAACCAAAAGGGATTGACAGGATCCCTCTAGAAAATACTCATTCTGTATACAAAGTAAATTATATATAAGACAGCTTTTTATTTCCTCTACCACAAGTGAAAATTTTAAAACACAAAAGATACATTAATGTATATTGACAAATACTTAAAACATGATACAACAACAGCTAATTCCTATTATACCCTGCCAGAGGATTTATGCTTAAAACAAGAAAAACATTGTAGGAAATGAACTGTCCAAAAAGCTCATTCAGTGTCTATATATTTGGGCATGCCTGGAGAAAAAACCTTATCTCTGAAGTTCCAAGTATGTTTTATTCCTCACTTTCCCAGCAGTAAATAGGACACAAAACCATATTACTACCACCACCATTCTACCATCTTCCCCTAAGCAGTCTGCTATCCTTTTGCTTTACCTAACCTTTCTTCCATTGTGACCATGTGATCCTAAATGCCTTCTGTGAATTTTACTTTTCCTATTTCTAAAATAAGAAGTCATGTTGTACTAGCTGATGAATAAGATCTAAAGTCATGAGAAAAGTGGATTTTAAATTTTGAAGTGCTATGGAAATGTATTATCATTATCACTACACAATGTAGCCCAAAACATGTACTTGTAAGAAGACAAATGCATATCTCATTTATTCATCTCTAAAATATATCCAACTGAAGTAAAAGAGCTAAGCAATTTCCCCATCCTTAAAAAGATAGATAAGTAGATAGGTAGATGGATAGATAGATAGATAGATAGATAGATAGATAGATAGATAGATAGATAGAAAGATAGATAAATAGATATTAGGGACAATTATTGAAACATATAAACAGAAAGCTGAAGAAAAATAAGGTGTAGATAAAGTTGAAATAACAAAAGGGACCCATTCAATTTACCATTCTATCTTCCTGTTCCATTTGACATTCTAATTGCATTGAGAAGATAGATCATTGTTCTTTTAAAACAGAAACTAAATATCTATAAATAAAATCTCATCTCAAGGTTTTAAGAGTTCGGGAAACAGAAAAAACAGTTAATTAATGGGTTTGAAAAGCCCTAACTTGAAACATTGGTGTGATGATGTTTCACTTACATTTCAGTGGACAGTCCAGAGGCAGTGAGGATGTTACCACATTTCCTTGTTTTTCCAATTAAAATAACCCAGTAGGGGCAGCTAGATGGCACAGTGGATAAGGCACCAGCCCTGGATTTAGGAGGACCTCAGTTCAAATATGACCTCAGACATTTGACACTTACTAGCTGTGTGACCTTGGGCAAGTCATAACCCTCATTGCCTGGGGGTGGGGGTGGGGGAGAGAACCCAGTAACTATTTTCTTGAAGTTCATGAAGTCTCGCATTTGAGATAGATTCATCTCTTGTTTCAATTCTCATGCTTACTGTTAGTATTGTCATTCTCTCAATCTCAGTTCCATTATTGGTAAAACAGGGATAATAATACCTGTAGTAACTACCTCATAGGGTTATTGTGAGAATGAAAGGAAATAAGATATTAAGATACTTTGAAAATTAGTGGAAAAAAAGAAACAAATTGACAAAGATGAATTGGAGGAGTTTTGCTAATAAAAGTTGAGAAGAAAATCTTTTTTTTGGTGACTGGTGAGTTTTTCATGCCCTTTTCAATATAATTTTTAAAAATATATTTTAATGATGTATTTTGCCCTTGTGTTGCCTAGATTTCTCTCTGTATCATTGTAGTTTTAATCGAAACCAAGAGGGATTTAGGTTAAAAATTCCTGTGTTCATTCTTTTTTGTGTGTGTGTATGAGGCAATTGGGGTTAAGTGACTTGCCCAGGGTCACACAGCTAGTAAGTGTTAAGTGTCTGAGGCCAGATTTGAACTCAGGTACTCCTGAATCCAGTGCCAGTGCTCTATCCACTCTGCCACCTAGCTGCCCCCCTGTGTTCATTCTTACAAGAAAGCATTGTTTTTAAAAATGCTCATTCAGTACTCCTGTCAGGGACACAAAGATTCTCAAACTTGTGACTGGGACCAAATAAGGAATACTCACTGCTACAGATCCTCTACTAGCATCCCTTCACATTTCCTTCTCTCAGTCCCCACAAAAAGTGTCATATACTGACTGTCCAGTCAGACAGATGAGGAAGGGTGTGGTGCCAGTCCTGAAGTTAGGAAGACTCATCTTACTGAGTTCAATTCTAGTCTCAGACACTTACTAGCCATGTGACCTTGGGCAACTCATTTTACTCTGTTTGTCACTTCTTTATCTGTACAATGATCTGGAAAAGGAAATGGCAAACCACTCCAGTATCTTTGCCAAGAAAACTTCAAATGGGATCACAAAGAGTCAGATTCTGCTACAACAGCTGAACAATGACAACAGCATTCAGGGATGAAGTAAAGGGGTTCTGATATGAAGAAGGGGGGAAAGAAGCTCTGTGCATGACCTTGATTTTCTCCATAATGGATGAAGCAATGTCCTCATCTGAGAAGGTAAAAGTTTGTTATTACTGTGGGAATCATAAGGAGAAAAGTGAAAACATTGTGAAGAGTAGGATAGAAAATCAGTTAGGGATTTTGTGCTAATTGGAGAAGGGAGAACAGACCAAGAATTAAAGAGATTAAAAAAGATTTCCTATAGTAGAAAACATCTGAACTGATCCTTGAAAGGAAGTTAAGTATTCCAGGACATGGAGTTGTAATGAAGTTCAGGCATACAAGGGACAACCTATACAAAGGCATGGAGGTGGGAGAGAGAAGGGTTAGTGAGGGAACAAGTAAGGAGGCCACTTTGGTTGGAGCATAAAGTTTAGGAGGGTGAGTAGTGTGAAATTAATTTGTAAAGGAAGGTTGAGTATGCAGATGAATCCATAGAACTTTGGCCCCTCTGCAAACAAGCTGGAAATATCAATTACTTGATATCCCTTCTAGCTCCCAACAGATGTGGTTCTATTTGGAATGTATGCTTGATGCATTCTCCACTACTCTCCAGCACTAGTGCTTCATAACATCACAGAGGTGAACCTAAGTTTTCAGAGGCAATATAAGAAGGGTGCTGTTGAAAAGCAAAAAGACTAACCTGGCTAAATTTGGAGAAGCTCATAGGAGCAGACAAATCACTAAGGGATAAGTTTTCTGTCACAGGAGTCCATGAAAGACCCCATTTAGTAGGGCATAGAGGGGGTTGGCAATTTGCTGTGAAAGGAGTAGCCATACAGATGAAATCATAGATACTTGAAATATTGGAGTAATTCTAATTTGAAAAGTAATAACATAGAAATATTGCTTAAATTGTTGTTGGTGACTTCCGTTCAATTGATAAGACAAAGTGATGACTTTTATCTCTTGCAAAGGAAATTACAGTGAACATTTCATCTGAAGAAGAAGGCCATAGACTCAGAGGTTACTGGTAACTTTATAAATCTTTAGAGTACAAGAGCATTTTTAGTGACCACTAATAGATACAGAAATTTCACCATTCAGTTAGTTTCTTGATATGTAAGGCCATCTTTCATAAGCAAAGAATGCTAAACAGCTCCTAATGGAATAATGACACCTGTGTAATTGCTAATCATACTTTTTATGATCCCTGGGTTTTATATATTTACTTCTTCTTTCCTGATGGCCTATTTGACCACTTTTAATCTTGTGAAGAAGTTAAAATGTTATTCATCAGAAATAACTCCAAATGAATCATTTATTTACTTGTATATGTATTAGTGTGTGTATTAATCATACATATCTTTTGTTAGGGGTTTCTATCTTAGGAGTTGATATGGTACATTAATTTGGTGTGGTAGAGAGGAAATGGTGCTGTATATTGAATCATATGACCTTCCTTCAAATTCCAGCCCTGATTTAAATCTTGTCTCGGTTATTTGTGACCATGGAAAAGCCATCTCTCTGGCTCTTAATTTCCTCATCTATAAAATGATGGGGGTTCAACTAGAATTTTTTTGCAGGCATTGAGGGTTAAGTAACTTGCCCCAGGTCACACAGCTAGTAAGTGTCAAGTGTATGAGGTCGCATTTGAACTCAGGTCCTCCTGAATCTAGGGCTGGTGCTTTATCCACTGTGCCACTTAGCAGCCCCCTGAACTAGAAAACTGCTAAGGTTCTTTAAGGTTCTCAAGTCTTCCTGAGTTCAAGTCTGGCCTCAGACACTTACTAATTGTGTGACTCTGGACCAGTCATTTCATCACTGTTTGCCTCAGTTTCCTCAAATTCACATGGGGATAATAACAGCACCTACATCAGGATTATTTTGAGAATTAAATGAGATAATACTTGTAAAGTACTATTTATGGTTCCTGGAACATAGTAAGCATTATAAAAATCCATATCTCTTTATCTCCTTTGTAACTCCAAATCTATGATTCAATGATACATTTTCCTTCTATCACCACTAGAGTGACTCTGAAGAACAAAATCATTTATTAAGTGCTTATTCTATGACAAATAGTATGCAACGTACTAGGGATACAATCAAAAAGCAGATCCTTCTCTCAAGGATCTTATATTCTGATGAAGTTAGGAAAAACATATAGGGGAGTGGTGACCAAGGAGAAATATTTTTTTTGTTGTTTGGGAAAATAAAAAAAATGCTGAGTAGACTCAAAGGGGAGTAGATGAACAAATATTCTTCCTAGTACCAAAGGCAGAATGATTTAATTATGATTCTAAAATTGGAGAGAGGAGGGCAGTAGTAGAGGATAGAGTAGTAAGGGTGTTGATAAAAAGAAATCTAGGTAGTAAAAGACAATGGATTTTTTCAAAATAGGAGAGAAAAAATATACTTTAAAGTCATCTTGGATTTGTGTAACCCACTTATACCTTGAGAACCTAGCCTATTGACAATCATTAAAGGATTAAATCCAGATTAATTATTTTTAGTCTTTCAGAAAATAAATTATATAAGTATATAACTAATCTGACATACTTATATGTTACTTCTGGAAATTCAACAGTTAACAAATAATGTGATTACAGAGTCAGTCGGAAGATTTAGGAGTAAATAGAGGTCAAAAAGTACAGCAACTGTATAGTTGGGGTCAGCATCTAAAACCCAAGTGTCAGATTCATTTGGAAGAATATGTCCAAATGGCTTATTAAGTGAGGGCAAAAGAACAGCAGCCCTGACCAAACTTCATCCTGAGTGATAAATCTAAGTAGTGTGACCAGAGAATTTAAAAGATAGGAAAGCCAGGTCATTGTGCTCAGGGGGATAGTTTCTATATTCTAATCCTTCTATCATTATCCCACTCTTTACAGATGACAACAAGTAATTGCATTATACATAAAATATTACATTACAATATCTAGGCTGGCCAAGAAACAGGCACCTATTCAGCTTTTAATGTACAATGTTTTCATGTTGGGGTTGCTGTTAAATAAGTGAGTTAATTGTGCAACAGTTGTTAGATTTCCTCTTTCAGGCTAGATAGGAGAACAATAGGTAATCATAGAATATTTACTTGAAATAAACCAGTTTAAAAATGGTTGTCATTTATATTATTATATTCTTATTAATATTTTGTTTATATTTATATTATTTCTTTAAAGAAAAAAACTGTTATTTTAATTATCTACTTACCAAAAGGAGTTTCTTACCCTAACCCTTTGATCACTGGAAATGTGGGTCTGCTATTTGTATAATATAAGATCATCAGGGTAGTGAAAATTCTGAGGTAGAATGCCCTTCAAAAGAGGCATGTAATTGTCAACTCATTGAAAGAAATACATGTGTATATATACATCTATTTATCTATCTATCTCTATCTATCTACATTGTATATACATATATGTATAAATGTATATACATATATGTATATATAAATATACATAAAATGTAAATACACATACACTTATCTCTCTTCTACTGCCATCCATTAAACAATCAAAAAGAAAAGAAAAAGAAAACCATCATAACAAATATACATATAATCCAGCAAAACAAATGTCCACATTGGCAATGTCCAAAAACATGTTCCTCATTCTCGATTTTAAGTTCATCCCTTCTCTGGCAAAAGGTGGGGAGCACGTTTATTCTTTAATGTACTATTCTCATAGTTTATCATTGCATTGATCAGAGTTCTAAGGTCCTTTGATGCTTTTTTTTCCTTTATAATAATGTTGACATCACTGTACAAATTCTCCCTGTTCTCCTTGCTTCACTCTGAATCGACTCATAGACATGTTCCTTATTTCCTCTTAAACTTGCTATTTCATTATTTTTTATGGTACAATGGCATTTCATTATACTCATATATTCTAATTTCTTTAGCCACTCCCAACAAGTGTGCTTTGTGACCTTAGGCAAATTACTTGCAATTTATACAAGTAATTATCCTTCTGGAAAGCTGAAAGTGTAAATGATTTTCCCATGGTCACACAGATACAGGAGAATATGTCAAAGACAGGACTTGAAGCAGGTCTTTCTGACTCCAAGACCAATGATTCCTTCACTAAAACAGGTTTATTTCGGTGGGGACCAATTATTAATTGGGGAGTGTTAGCTAAGCGCTCACTGAAATATTGGGGCAAGGAAGGAGACAGACAGTCTCCCTCAAAACAGAGCAGGATTTATTTAACAAGAACGAACTTAAAAAAACACAAACAGGATCAGTAGAATTAAGGGAAAGGAAATAAAATGGGGAAAGGGAAATTATACAACCTGAATAACACCACCACCCAGGAATCAGCTAAGAACACACAGCAGCATCCTGTTGCCTTCCAGCTTCAAGCTAGAAGGCCAGAAAACCCTCCCTTCTTCCCAACAGACCCCAGGCTGACCACACACACACAGGCCCCAGCCAATTGGCTGGCTGCTCTAAGAGTCACATGACTGCCCTCACTAGGCTTCCAATCATAATTTTGTCAGGCCCGTGTAGGCATCTGCGAGTGGTGATGACATGAGGTTCCAGCGCCATGGCAACGGCTACAACTAGTGAGTGTTTGAAGAGCCCCAGAGGCCAGTGCGTACACCAAGGTTTTGTTTTGTTTTTAATTTCTAACCAAAAGATGGGGTCATAAAAACCTCAAATAACAATTAATTCTTTACATTTCTCACCAAAAGATAAGGTAGTCCAAAGGAATCTGCCAATGTAATACAAAAAGTGAGCAATTAAGATCCTTATTAAATCTTCAATAGACAATCAAATCTATATCTTTCTAGTGCTGACAGAGGATTATAGAATCAGTGAACTTATATTGGTGTAATTATAGTATCTTTTTTGCCATCGCTAAAACAAGATATGCAGTAATGTTGAAGAAAAATATTTTATCATCCTCCCCATGTCAAGAAGAAATTTCTTTATATACAAATTTCACTTAGAGAAATCAGACTAACATAGGTTTATGTCAATGTTATTTTGTTTTCTGCAGAAAGCTGATTTGAAATTATTTTATTCAACCAATTAACATAAATGTATTGGGTCAGGGGGAAGTGAAATGAAAATATTTCTATCCATTAGTAAATGAAAAAAATGTACTCATAAGATTACAAATCATTTCCCATTTGAGAAATGGTCAAAGTTTATTAACAGGCAATTTTCAGATGAAGAAAATAGTTATCTAGATTAGAAAAAAATACAAATTAAAACAACTCTGAGGTACCAACTCACACCTATTAGATTGGCTAATATAACAAAAAAGGCAAATTATAAATATTGGAGAAGATGTGGGAAAATTGGAACTCTAACAAAATGTTGGTGGAGTTGTGAACTGATCCAACTATTCTGGAGAGCAATTTGGAACTATGCCCAATGGGCTATGGTAGTGTGCATACCCTTTGACCCAGTAATACCACTACTAGGCCTGTATCACAGTTCATCAAAAAGAGAAAAGGACCCACATGTACAAAAATATAGTTCCTTTTGTAGTGGCAAAGAATTGGAAAGTGAAAGGATGTCCATCTATTAGAGAATGGCTGAACAAGTTGTGTTATATGAATGTGATGGAATACTAGTGTGCTGTAATGAATGATGAGTAGATGGATTTCAGAAAAACCTGGAAAGACTTATATGAACTGATGTTATGTGAAGTAAGCAGAATCAGAATATTGTACACATTAACAGTAAGATTAACTGTGAAAGACTTAGCTCTTCTCAGCAATACAATGATCCAAGGCAATTCCAAAAGACATAATAGAAAATGATCTCAACATCCAGAATAAGAACTATAGAGTCTGAATGCAGATCAAATTATACTATTTTCACTTATTTGTTCTTTTTTTCTTTCTTTTGGCTTTCCCTTTTGTTCTTATTCTTCATTTACAACATGACTAATATGGAAATATGTATAATATGATTGTATGTATATATATGCATGTGTATCTATGTGTTTATATGTATATATATATGTATATATATATATATATATACAGGATGGCAAGCATATATGTGTGTGTATGTATACACACACACACATATCTGTTTGACATCTTGGGGATGGGGGAGGGAAGGAAGGGAGGGAGAAGAATTAGAACTAAGAATCTTACAAAAACGAACATTGAAAACAATCTTTACATGTAATTGGGCTCTTTTTAAAAAATTAAGGTGACAAATCACTTTCCATAATATTCAGCTAGGTACAGAATCTGCTTTAAGTATAAGTTGAAAAATAGCCAAAGAATGTTAATAAGATAATACTAGATAGACCTAGATTTATACCCAGGCTTTGATACACATTAGCTGTGTGATCATGAGCAAGTCCCCCAGTTAAATCTATGATTATAAATTACAGAGAACTTGCTGCCTTGCACTGATTGAGGTAGTTTCCACTCTGGGAGTTCCTCATACCTATGAAATCATAGGAATACTCCTCTTTCTCCACTATCTCCCAAAGGGACTAGAAGATATTAGCAAAATAAGTAGGAAAATAAGTAGAGAAAAATTTAAGGAATAATCTATAGTCACTTTTGATCTGCATAAATTATGTGAATTATCTACCAATTCATGTAAAATATTTTAGTCTACTAGGCAAATAAATCAGATTAGTAGATCTTTAAGTGATTTCATATTATAAAACATGCAGCCTTTAGAGAAAGCTTCTTAATCTGGGGAATAAAAATTTATTTTTAAGTATATTTTGTTTACCTTTTGAAACATTTGGTTTCCTTTCTAATACCATATATTTCATTTTACACATTTCAAAAATGTTGTTGTGAGAACAGATTCCTCACACACACATATACACACATATTGCTGAATTAGAAACTACAATAATAGAGTGAGCCTTGTATCTGAAACCACAAGACTTGAGTTCAAATCCTGTCTCTAACCCTTATTAGGGATGAACATCTGGACAAAATCATTTCATTTCAATTGAACTAACTTTTATTAAGCCACTATATGCAGAACAATGATATATGGAGACAAAATGAACTAAATATGCTCACAGAATCTATATTTTAAAAGGGATCAGAGAGCTATTAATTTCTTCTGTACTAGAAAATACTTAAAACACAGACTCAAGGCATGCATAATGAAGGAAAAAAATAAAACATCACAAACAATCCATTTTGTTCATTATATCCCATCCCCTCCTTTATCCCTAAAAGTAAAACTAATCTGTGGACTGCAGAAAAAAAATGGTATTGCAATTTCACATTTACTTCATGCCTATATTCTCAAGTAATTTACAAGGTTCAGATCTGCTGCTCACCAGGACAAGCCTTTGGCTATTCTTAGTCTTTCTGATCAAGGTGCTTACATTCTACTTCTCCATTCTGAACATCAGTTTCCTCATGTACAAAATAGGGGTAATAAAATTTGTATTTAGGAAAGCAATAGCATAGAATGGTGGCAAAGTACTAGGTTCAGTCAGAAGATCCTAAATCAGATCCTTGCCTGTCTCTTACTGACCATGTTACCCTGGGAACATTACCTGACCTTTAAATACACCAGGTCCCCCTATAAGACTATAAAATTCAGAGCAAGTGCCCAACTGCATAGGTAGAGGGAATGCCTTACACCAGTAAAATTACACATCTGAATTCTCTCTGCATATATTTTCACTACCCTCTTAACAGGATTGTTATTTGGAAAGTACTTTCTAAACCTTAAAGTGCTATAGAAACTGAATTGGTATTTTAAAGAAACTAAACTATTTTGAATGGTTGCAATTGTTGTTTAGTTGTATCCAACTGTTCATGACCTTATCTGAAGTTTTTTTGGAGTGGTTTCTGGTTTCCTTCACCAGTTCATTTTACAGATCTGAACTAGGATCATGAGTCTATGAAGGGGATGTAAATATAGAAAGAACAAGATTTTGTGACATACTGAACACGTTTGGTAAGAAAGAGTAAGGAGTTGGAGAAACCATTGAGGTTGAGAGCCTGGGTGATGGAGAAGATGGTGGTTCCCTTGATAATAATAGCAAAGTTCAGAAAGTGTAAGTATTTTTGGGGAAAGACAGAGTTCTATTTTGGACATGTTGAGTTTAAGATGTGTTCAGGAGATCTAGTTCAAGATACTGCTAAGGCAGACAAAGATGAATTTCTTACAACTGAGCAGAGACTCCGACTGTATATATGAGTCTCAGAATCACTTACCTAGGGATGATAATTGAATCTATGGGAGCTGATGATATCCCCAAGTGAAAAATGATAAAGTAAAACAAGAAAGGGATCCAGGACAAAGTTTTGGGAGATGTTAGTAACCTCATTTTTCTGTTTTATCTTGTACCAAAGGATTCCCTCAGTCTACTCCAGATACAATTTGGATCCATTTACAAACTTCCATTTTCTAACCATTGCTTCGCTGGGTAGTCTCCCCTGACATGTACAACATTTATGCTCATACTTTGTTGTTCTTAACACATATCTATATGTCTCTTCATATTGACTATATTTCTTTGGTGTAATGGACTCCTGCTACTCCCTGGATACTTGTGGATCTTAAACTTTGCTTCTTCCTTTGCATATGCACACACCTATCATCTCTGAGCTCAACTGTTTATCATCCTTACTGATGTTATATCATATATATTCATGACTGTCTGATTATAGTTCTTTTCCCTGCTCAAATGCCCTAAATCCCCACTGCCCCAATTCACGCAGTGTTCATATCTCAGCTCTTTGCTATTTCTTCTATACTTCAGGATATCAGGTCCCCATATGGGAACAACTCTTGATCTCTACCCTATTTTCCTTAATAATGCTTCCATTCCATAATCCTAATACTTTATTCCCTGGTTTACTGTTGGCTATACTCTACTTCTCCCTATTGTCCTCTCTAACCACTTTAATCACTATACAACTAATGGTTTTTCTGCCCCGCCCCCCACCATTCTGTCACCCTGTGATAGTATCGGAGGACAAAAATTCTCTGATAGGTCCCATTCTATATGTTAATAGCCTTCTTTTTCATAAGAATCTGTCAGTTTTCTTTTTTTTTTTTTTAAAGAAGGGTTTAAAAAAATAAACCACCATGGCATTTTGGAAAGCTTGTCTATATTAATTAAGAATTTCTATTACTATAGTTAAATACAATCATGGAACAATCTCAACATCTTCATTAAATAAACTCACTCCCAAACAGACTGCGAGTCATGAATGCATGCCTTCTACAGGAAGTTACATTTAATAGAATTTTATAGTATCCACATCAGCAAAGCACTGTTATTATGGGTCAGAACATGGAATTAGCTTCATTCAATAGAATCATAAATAATAATGATATTTGTTGAAATAGGATTCTCACTCTAAAGCAATCTGTTGGGAAACACTTGTCTCTTTTTGGGCCCTAACTCTTATCGCTTCCCTCCAAACCACCCCTCCATCTGAAGCAGGCTCTATAAAACTTTGAATTAGAAGTGGAACCCATTTTCAAATCACATGCAGCATCTAGAAAGGCTTTGCTGCTGGGTTTTAGTGATCTCATCTTTACTGCCTTAAATTTCCATCCATTGTCATTCCCATGAAGCCCATGCAGCTGGCACTATCCAAATGATCTTGTCTGCTATATATTCTTGAAATGCATAAAGCATCTGATCGAGCTTCAGATAAAATATTGCCATCTGCAAAGAGAGAGGGCAAGATTTGTGAGAAAACAAGCTTTTAAAACCACTTCATTTTTAGTTATACAATGTGGGAGAGTCAGGCAAATAAGTAATAAAAGGGGAAACAATGGAGTCTCCTAGGGCGCTAAATTAAGAATTTATAGTCTGAATGATGTCTCAGCAATCCCATTCAATTTGCTATTATTGCACATCTTAAACAATTATGAACACAGATGACATAGCAATTTTCCCTTATAAATCTGTAAGGGTGATAAATAGAACACACCAAATTCATTTTGATGGCATTGTTAATTGGTCTAATGTTCGGCATCATGCTTGAAAACAAAAATGCTGTGAATATTTAAAACAAGTAAAAATTTAAGCAAACAAAGCATGGTGGAGGTGCTAAGTGATATTTTTATTTTTGAACAGATGGGACATTTACTATTTAAAAATGGTTAGTAATTGCAGATGACATTCATATAAATAAATGCTACAAATGAACTCAGAGATAGGTGATGCTGCTGGAATAAAAATAAATAGCAGTGGAAAGGGACCCAGACAGGGAATTGAACTTAATTTGGGGCACGCTCTTGTTGAATGGAAATGAAATGCCTTGTATAAAAAGTGCCTCTAAATTTATAATGTTCGGTGATTCAGTGTGCTCTCTATAAAAAGGACTTTAGTTTTGTTGTCCTCTGCTATGAGGCAGCCCAGAAATCTATTAATAAGGAGCCATGAATGATGGCCTGGAGTACGGCTGGTGAGGTTTATAAGATAGTAACAATCACAGAGGCAGTATTTTATATGCAGCGTGAACAATTTTTTTTATATTGTACCAATAAACAAAATCAGCTATAACTTACAAGCTATTTTGGCTTAAAGATATAAAAGAGAATTGGAGGAATAACTAGGTCTTAGAGACAAATTAGGCTGCTCCTATTGCAATACTTTAGTGCCCCCCCAACTCCCCATCTTTCTACAATCCCCTTTTAAAAATTGAGTATGTCCAGGAAGCAGAGTAGATATTGGAAAAGAAGATTTTTTTCACCTAATTGAATGAGAAAACCGTAGTTATCAACTCTGTTATAACTCTGATCCAATCTCAGCTGCAGTAACACCCTTTATGTAGAATTCAGGGTCAAATAAGCACTTAATGTTGCTTTTATTAGACAATACCATATTTAAGTAAAAAAAACCTAGCTAATAAAATCACTGATACAGTAAATATAACTTTATGGGCTCCTTTTATTTTAATGGTAACCTAATATAACAAAGTAAATGTTATATGTCCCATATGTGTATATTTTTTATTTTCATGAAAGAAAGGATCCTCATGGAATTTTTAGTTCAAATCTTCATGAAATCTTGGATCCAAGAATAAAAAATGTTTTTAATAAATGAAACAGACCAATAGTAGGAGAATAGATTTTTTTAAATGATTAAGTATATATAAATAATTTTTTAAAAAATAAATTCAGTTTAATAGGATTGATAATAGACCCAATGTGGGGGAAAGGTGGTTAGGCTGATACAGAGGCAGCCAGCTAGAAAAAGTGGTGGACCTTGAGCCAAGAACACCTCAGTTCAAATATTGTCTTAGATACTTTACTCTCTTTATGACCCTTACAATTCACTTAACTGCTTTCTGCCATATTTTCTTCATCTCCAAAATTAGGATGACAAAAATAACACCTGAGATAATATTTGTTAAGTGTTTTTCAAATCTTTAAGCATAATATAAGTGCTAGTTATATATGAGCTTTTGTAGGAAAACTCTTGGTGAATTTGAAGAAGTTTTATTTACTCTAAATAAGCTTATATGGGGCTAAAATTCTAGCTAGTCTGTCTAAAGTATCTAATGAGTGGTCGCCAATAAATTATAAGCTTTAGCAAGAGTTAGACTTTTAAGCATTTATTAAGGAGAATAAGAATTTGGTGAAAAGAAAGAGAAAGGCCTAGATTCCTCTATCTATTAAAGGGAGAGCACACTTCTAGCTCCCTTTACATGCTTAATTTGTTTAATTCATTCATTCCTTCATTTATTCACCTTCCAGCCTATAATGCCTTTCTTTGTGACTAATGGAATTATTCATACAAAAGAGAAGACAAGAGGAGGTTATGATCTCTCTGTGCAACTAATTGTACGAAGGTTATGTAGGAGATAAATTAGATTTGTTTAACTTGGTCACAGAGGGCATGACTAGAAAGAATGACTAGAAGTGTCAAAGAAGCAGGTTTTAGCACAATTTAAGGAAATATAATAACAATTCTTAATAGTTAAAATTGTTTAAATGTGGTAAGGACTGCCTAGAGAGAAGGCTGTCTTCCAGTGGAGGTATTCAAGCAGATGTTGTATGACCACATGTTAGAATTCCTATTCAACAATAGTTTAGATAAAATTATCTCAGATATCCTCCTCAACTCTGAGATGCCATAATTAAATGAGTGACAGGATATACCCCCAAATCATTCTTCTGATAGGGAAGGCATTGTGACTTTGAAATTACACCACACTCAAGGCTTCATATACAAAAATACAGGTATTCTATATACTATATAGGCTGCCATGTAGTATATATGCTATCTGGATTGGGCTAATGATGAGGTATTCTTTTATCTAAGAGTGGGGTGCTTCCATTTTTCTGGGGTCAGTTTTTTTTCTATTTCTCCATTTGTGACAAATCAGTTTCATTTCAGTGCATTTGCAAATAGCAAATAACTGTGGTTAAATACAGATTTATTTGTCTACTGCTAACAATTTTTAATAGATTAATATTTATAATGCATGACCTTGGGTGAAAACATGGAAGTGGGATTCAGAATGTTCAAAATTGCACTCTGGTAAATTGTAACTTTTATCTAATTGATGTTGGTAATGGAGGTCTATACCCCATAATGTAAAAAAAAAAAAAAGTTAGTAATTAAGCTATCTTCTAATGTCTGCAAAATTTGGAGGACTCATGCCAATGTAAACATTCATGGATATTTCAGTGGATCTATGATCTCTGTGATGTGGTTGCTTCCTCCAAAAGAACAAGTAGCATTGCATCCTTATTTTCTCATCCTGTGTAATGTCTGGGTGCAGCCATAAATCTATAGAATATCTAACAAATTTCTTAGGAGTGTTCTTTTAGAGCTTTTAACATTCCATGGGTTAACAGGGAACAATTTGGTTTATGCCCCTGTAATCCTTCTCATGCTACATGACTAACCTATATCCTTTGTAACCAACCATTTTTCTGGATGATGCTCTTCCTTCAAAGATGAAGCGTGGTATAGTAGAAAGGAAGGTGGCCTTGTAACTAAGAGGAACTAGCCTAAAGTACTTCCTCAGATACATACTAGGCATATGGCCTTTGAAATGTTTCTTAACCTTTTCATGTTCTAGAATTTCTCTAAGATTATAAGGTGCTACAATGGCATGAAGAATGTACTCACTGGGAATTTCCAATTTCAATGAAATTAAAGTACAGGTCCGATCCCTATCCTCTATCTTTAATGCTACCTACCTGCATACAAATAAGCAATCATCGGCAATACTTACATTTGTATACAGTATATTCCTACTCATCATGTGTTTCTCCATTACCATTTAGATTGTCTACTAATATTTCTTTTTGAGACTGTTGTGTTTTGTGACTTATCATAAAGAATCACTGTATGAATATTAGTGTTTTTTAAAAGATGTTTTCGGCACAATAAAGCAGGTTAGGATCATTAAAAGCACTGAGAAATATCTCAAATATAATAAAAGGCAGTCCATTCTTCTCTCCTCCTTTTTCAAACTGAGTTCAAGCAGACCAGAATAATGTAACCATAGTCACGATTGTCTTTGTGCCTAATTCAGCCCGGATATACATTTAATCATCAATAAATTACAAGTAAACTAAAGTAATTTAAGACATTTATAACATATGATAAGAAAATGAGATGATTGCTTAGATTTAATAAAATACACAATATCTTCCCATTAAAATACAGGATAATATATTAACAGAACCAATTAAATATATCATTTCTCTAAATTGTGCCATGAAACAATGTTTTAGAAATATAACCAAACTCTCATTTAATACCCTCTTATCCCAAACCAATAATTTCACAAGGGGAAAAAATATCACACCAAAATGAGTCCATTAACTTTATTATTATACAAAAATACTAAGCCTTCATAGCTAGGAATGATTCCTTTGTATAATATTCCCAATGTTTCCCACAGCCAGATTTTCCTCTCTTCTCTCCACTCTGTACTCACTCCAGTACACCAAGTGCATTCCCAAACTTGTCTGTCTCCATGTCTGTCTCTTCCTCTCTATTTTGTTTCCCTCTCTTCTCCTCTCCTTCCCTCCCTCCTTCTCTCTCTGGCTTTGTCTCTCTTTATCTGTCTGTCTTTGTTTCTGTCTTTCTGTCTTCAATCTCTCCTTTCTACTTAATCTTTCCCTTTGGCCTATAAGCATGGGTAGATCTCCCTTATCTTGGAAAAAAGTCATTTAACTCTACTAACTCATTAAACCATCATCCAATTTGTCTAACAAACTGTTTTCTAGAAAAAAATTGTAGGGAAAAAAGTAGTAACAGATGTTATAGTGGATAGATTGCTAGAATTGTGATAAATAAATTATGATTTCAGAATACTTCTCTCTGATACTTGCCTGGGAAAGTCACCTAACCTCTCAGAGCAAGTTTCTTCTGTAGAATGGGGATAAAAATAGCTCTAGTGAGGGCAGTTAGGTGGCACAGTGGATAAAGCACTGGCCCTGGATTCAGGAGGACCTGAGTTCAAATCCGGCCTCAGACACTTGACACTTACTAGCTGTGTGACCCTGGGCAAGTCACTTAACCCCCATTGCCCCGAGGAAAAAAAAATAGCTCTAGTACCTTCTTTCATTATCTTGACTATTTCATCTTCTTAATAACAATATGTGTATAGGTGACTATATACATATGTGAATATATATATATATATATATATATTAGTTATATGGGTATGCGTTACATTATATGAGTGTGTATATGCATATGTGTAGGTGAATGTATACATATGTATACTTATATCCAATAATTGAATTAATATTTAATAAGCACCTACCATGTTCCAGGTACTGTGCTAAGAGCTGGGAATACAATTAATAAAAAGAAAGACAGTTTTTGGTCTCAAGAAGTTTATAATCTAATGAGGGGAGACAACACACTAAAAGGGGGAAAGAAAGTAGAGAGAGGGACAGACACCAAGGCATACTTGGCCCAGGGCCATCTTGTTTGATGAAGTAAAAATCAATCAGAGTAGCAGATGTAAGCAAAGTGGACTGAGCTGAAATTCCCATTTTTGGCCTCTATAAAGTATGGCACTGGGAGGAGTTTGGCACTCTACCCTCCAGCCTTCCAAGTAGAGGGGGAGGAGACTGAAGAGGTCATGTCAATTAAGGCTTCTGCTCAGAGCATGGTGATGAGATTAGAAGACAAGTTCTCACCCTGGAAGGGAAATCTTGTTCTCTGTGTTATACACTCATATGTATCTATAAATTATGTGTGTTTTATGAACATGTATGTATGTATTATATGTATATGCATCCACCAAGACCCTTTCTTGGGTCAACATCTCTCTATATATCTTTAAATCTCACCTACTATCAAGAATTTACAGAAGAATTACAAATTAATATATCCTGTCCCAATATCTCAAGTTCCAGTTCCTCATTCCCAAAGTCCTGCTGGATATATCTATCTGAAAGCCACATCACCTCCTCAATCTCAATCCTACCCTATTCTCAACTTCCATTTTTCTAATATGACAGCAAAATCTTAGTTACTTCCCACTTCGATACCTTCTTTATTCAATTACTCAAAGGAATGTAGGATTTCATTATTTTGGAAGTAACTGCCTATAATAGCAAGCCCAATCCATCCAGGCTTGCCTTTCCTACTCTTGTTTGTGTCCTCCCCAAAGTTACCATAAGGGATTTACCAAATGTGTTCAAAGCTTTCCTTGCTTTACTTCATGCTTCTTCCTGCTAATAACTATTAATGGTCTTCTAAAGCTTATTAAATAAAATACAACTTGCTTCTATTGACATTTAGGGATCTCTGAAATCTGATTCCATACTACTTTCATAGCCTTCACCCCCATCTATTTACTCTATTGTCTAGCCAACTAGAATGATTCAGTGTTCTGTAACACATTATTATTCTCTTTGCTTATTGTGAATTCACACAAGCCAATATTCCATCTTTGAAACATATATCTATATCTTCTATTATTGAAGTCAGGCAGTTCTAACAGGATGGCTTTGAAGAACATCAATATAAATAAATATAAAGTGCCATTTCTAGGTATGAGAGAGACATAGGAAGAGGAGAACTTTATGCACAGGATGGGGGTTGGCTTGATAACAATTCCGAGGAAAAAGGCACTTTGGTTGACTAGAAGTCTATGTATCAACCTGTTTTTGCTGAAAAATTCCTAGATCTATAATACACAGAAGCATTACTTTAATAATCTCCAAATCTTGTGTGTAAGTCATAATATATTGGTAGTTTTGTGTTCACTTCTGGAAATTAGATTTAGGAAGAACAAACTGGATATTATTTGGATCTGGAAGGCTAACCGGGATATTGAGGAGATTTGAGACAATTTCATATGAAGAACCATTGAAGCAATTTGAAATATTTTGCCTGGAGAAGAAAAGATATAAGTGAGAGATGATAGCTAACTTCAAGTTCCATAAGGAGTGTCAAAAGGAAGAGGGATTTGATTTGTTCTGCAGTATGGAATGAGAGTTGTTCTGCTTGATACCGGAGGAGAAAATTAAGATGAATACGGGGAAACTACATGGAGTTTGATTTCAGTTCATTTTAAGGAAGAATTTTCAAACAAGAGCTAAAAATGTGATGGACAGTCTCAGGCTATAGATAGCTCATTTTCATTGAAGTACTGAAGTTGTTATAGAGGGGCCATAGGGAATAACACACGATGATCTCTAAGGCTATTTCTAGCTCCAAAATTTCAGGGTTCTCCATCTTTGTTTTGCTTTAGTTTTTATTTCATTAATATACCATGCACTTTTCTCCTAAAAGAGAAATTAGCTAAGATACAAACTCAGAAAACTCTAATCATAAAAGCTAACCATTACTTTGTGGAATTGGTATAAAGCCATAAGGATGTTAAGTGATTATCTCTCCATTCTTCATACTATCAAAGAACATTAGTGCTAACTAGCTAGTAAAGTGGATAAAGGGCTGGCCTTGAAGTCAAGAATTTCTGAGTAGACTACCTCAGATACTTTACTAGCAATGTGACCCTGGGCAAATCACATAACATTTCTCAGACTCAATCTCCTGATTTGTGAAATAGTAATCATAGTTCACTCAACACACAGGCTTGTTGTGAGGATAAAACGAGATGCTACATTTTGCAACTCATAAAATGCTATACAAATGTTAGCTATGATGATGATGAAATCTTGAATGTTCTATTTGGCTATAAGAGCAGGGGCTCTTTTCCCTAATTCTATTTCTTTATAGTGCTTACATAAAGTGGGGCCATGATATGGCTATCAAATAGCTAACTCATTTTTTCTATTCTTCCTCCTTTCCCCTACTTTTCTGTAACAAAATAGGCAATCAGACCTAACCTAAAAATGTTGGATCTAATGTCGTTTGTGATACTTCTCTATCTCCAAAATGCCACTGTTCAGAGCCTTCCAGGGGAGCTCCAGTTCATTTTCAATTTATCTTCATGTTCCTTGTACCATCCAGGGGTAAGTCAATCATCCATGGCAGGCTTGATGTTCAAAGTGGAGAACCATTTTTGATGGATTAAGCTGCTTTCCCTTGAAGCCCCATTTTCCAATTATCCGAGATATTCTCAGTCAGAACATGTGGAAAGCATCTGCTGAGCTCCTGGATCTTTGTACCTGACCGTGCAGCATTCAAAGTCCATTCAGGGCTAAGAGATCATGATAATGGTGAAGCTCTCTTTCCGGGCTTTGGAGTTTCTAAGCGGAGGGGAAAGGGTGAAGATGTGAGGCAGTCTCACCAAGAACATCCCCTTCCTGACTTCCTTTGTACATGTGACTGCCCACTGATAATCTGCTCTCAGATCTTTCTCCGTGAAATTGGCTCTTACAAATTCTACTAAAAGAATGGGCATATTCCTGAACAAGAAAGGCTACATACTCTAAGGAATTTGACAAATGGCTTAAGGTAGATGTTGCCCTTATTTTTAAGGCATCAAGTAAGCTACTTGTACTGATATTCCTTCTCTCTCACATAGTAGATTTAAATATATATATATGTATATCATTAAAACCTAGTTATATTTGATCATACCTCCTGCATAACACCCAGATTCATATAATTTGAACTCTAGAAAGAGTCTCATAAATCCAAAGTATTATAAAGAAAAGACCAATTCCCCTTTGGAGAGCTTCTACTTTTAGCTTCAGGATCCTATAGCCTCTCTCCTAGTGGAATATAAAATCTTTTTTTTATCCTCCACATTTGAGCATTTCCAATTCTTAGAGCACTTTGTTATTTGTCATATTGAAAGTGTTGACTTCCAAACCAACCACAGTCCCTCAGCCTTGTGTGAGTTTAATAAAATGACTTCTGTGGGGACTTATTTTCCTCATATATAAAAAGAAGGGATAGGATTAGTTAGCCTCAAAGTTCCCTTTAAGCTCTAAACATACAATGTAATGATCTAAGAAAATACAGAACCCTTTCAAAGAGAATCTTTATCAAAGGTGTGCTGTTGAAATGAAGGGCAGCCCATTCCTTAAAGCTGCATGTTACCTATCATACTAAGAGGGTGAAGAAATAGCATCTGTTATTTTAAAAACCATATGGAAAGATTTCTTGTTGATCTGCAGGAATAAAACACATATTCTTAACTTTTTATTTTTATTTTTTGTTTAAAAAACCCCTTGGTCATAAAGCCTAGGGCAAGAGAATATAAAATGTTTCAGTGTAAACCTAACAAAAAGGGAAGGAGAAGAGATGTGACATCTAGTGGTTGTCTCTTTATAAGAAATAGACCCAAGTCTTTTTTGACACATTGCTTTACTTTTTCTCTGATTAATAAATAAAAGTTCCATTTATAGTTTTTTGTTATTATTTACAAAGTGGTTTTGTCATACAACCCTGTGAATTAGATACTGCTATTAATATCATTATCATCATCTTGTTAAGGGTGGGGAAACCGAGAGATATAAATTACTTCTCCATACACACACAACAGACACTAGATTGTAAAGTGCTCAAGGGCAGAGTTTTTCATTCTATTTGAGTCTCTTCCAAACACTTCATTACCACCACACAAACACAGAGCAAGCAATTAAAAGATAATAATATCTTCCTGGAATGTAATTTTAGATATGGATAAAGACAGAATCTGATCAGTCTCATAGTAAGAGAATTCTCATATATATTTATGTATGTTTGCTCATGTGAATATATGTACTTGTGTTCATACATACACACATACATACATACATACATTTGAAGAGGCAGCATGGAATAGTATTGGATTTAGAATTAGTAGAAACCTGCATTCAAATCTTTTTGATAACCATTAGCTGTATTATGACAGTCTAATTATTTAACTTCTCTGCCTTGGTTTCTTAATCTGTAAAATGAATCTGTAAAAAAAATTATACACACACACAATGTTTTTATTAACAACCCCACAGGGATATGGGGAAGATCAAATATATAACTATTTAAAGTGCTTTGTACTCCTGAAAGTATAAGGTAAGGTCAGTTATCCTTTCTATTTCCAGTATCCTAACATTCTTCTGATGTTCAAAATGTTTGTCTTCCTGGCTTAATTAGTTCTGCAGTTTTTACTGTCACCATGTCCATTTAGGGGTGGCCATTCTATAAATAATTTGAGCTGCTCTTATTTTATTTCAGGATAAAACTTGCCCCGCAGCCTGCATAAGAAGCCATTGCCCATTACATACCCATGAGTATTTTTAATACTGATAATTGGCACATAAAGCTAAAAGTTTTGAAACATTCTTTTCAGGCATTAGCTCATTCTAAACCATTTAATGTCATATCAACTGTCTGAAAATTGACATTCAAATTGAATTTTTTAAAAACAATGTTAGATGATTTGTGGTAAGAACCCCTCTTTTATGTCACAATTTCTAGTGTCTTTACTGTCATTTAGGACATTAGGATTACTGTGTTAAACCCTGATAACCACATTTTAAGAAAGAGTATACTTAAGTTCAAAGACAGGCAGAAGAGAGTAGCCAGAATGGTAAGAGGAAAGGAGAACATGTCAAATATGGATTTATTAAAGGAACTGAGGCTATTAAACATGGAGAAGAGAATACAAGAGGAACTCAATAGCAGACTTCAAGAATGTTAATGATTATCATGAGGAAGACACATTAAACATTGTCCTTAGCCTCAGAATTCCAAACTATCAGCAAGAGGTTGAAGTTACAAAGACATACTTAATTAAAAAAAGAACCTACTATGTGCCGGACATTATGCTAATTGCTGAGTTTAAATAGGAAAAAATCCTCCTTAAAATAAGAAAACAAACTGTCATTCAAAAGTAGAATGGGCTGCCTTAGGAAAACAGACAAACAAAAACTTCCATTTGAATAGAGATTTTCAGAAAAGAGAGGATAACTATTTTATAGTAAAGTTGTAGGAAGGATTCTTATCTAAAAAGGAGTTGTACTCAATAACCTCTGAGGTCCCTTTGAATTTATATTGTAGTTTTCTTTTTAATGATTCTTGGGGGGAGGGGTATGCTCATTGTAAGAAAGGTGCCCTAAAAATCTTGAAGCCCAATTTATCCTGGGAGCATGATATATTCAAAACCTCTAGGGAATGAATGACTTCATCAATCAATTAGTAAAATACTTATCATGTACCTACACTGTGATAGGCACTGTGATAAGCAATGGGGATACAAAAAAGCCCTCCCCTCCCCCCCCAAAAAATAGTCCTTGCTCCCAAGGAGCTTATAATCTAATGAGAAAGACTTCATCAACACATTATTATTGAAGGCAGTTATAGGAATGATGCTCAAAGCTAAAATATCCAAGCTACCAAGGTATTTGACAGTTGGATGGACACACTGACAAGAAAGTCTTTTGACTTATTACTGTCTCAGGAGAAAATCATTTCAAAGGGTAAGTTAGTTCTATTATCCTAATCAAAGTTGGTACATAAAACTAAGGTTAATTTAAGTGATAATACAGGTAAAGATTTGAGAAAGATATGAAATTGAATCTTTGATTTTGTAGCCATTAAATATTTGCTCATTGAATATCATCATTAATATACTTTGGGAAATATTCAACCGTTTTAATAAAAAGGAGTTTTATATGTGAATAAGAATTTTCCTTCTAATCTGGATTTTTTATTTACATATTTACATTGTAATTCTACTTACATTACAATTTACATTTTAATGCTATCCATTAATCATTTCAATCTATCATCACTTCTAAGTAATGTCAATGTACCCTTATTTCAGGACAAGTTGTATGGAAAGAAAGGCATTGTTTTTGAGAGTTTGGGGGTGGAGGTGAGTAATGAACAAGACAAAAGGAACTATGTTGAAGGAACTTTGTAGGGGATGAAATTCATTTGCAATCAATCAAACTATGATATAAAAGATGAATAGGATAAGAAAAATACAACCAAAGTGTATATGAGTATAGAACAGTCAGAAATCATGACTTTAAAATCATGGAACTCTTCTTCAATGAAGTGGCATTTGAGTTAAAGGACTTGTAAGATTTCAACAGGTAGAGATTAGGAAAAGTCATGACAAATGAAGGATGAAGTATGCAAAAAGGCACAGAGGTGGAAAACTACAAAGCATATTCACAGAATGGAATATGGAACATGTGAAGGTAGGAATATAAAATATATTAAAAAAGATAAAATCAAGCTCAATGATAGGTTGTGACAACAATGTGAAGACTTGGATTCTTCATTGAGAAATTTTAATTTTATTCTGCAGGGTAAAGGGGAACACTAAACATTTTTAGAGCAGGAAGGTGAAAATAAAGGTAAAGATCATGCCAAAATCTTCTCAAAATTTGAAGAATACTATAACTGGGCTAAATTTGAAACTATAAGAGATTTTTTTTTTCAAAAGGTATGTGAGGGTCAGCTAGGTGGTGCAGTGGTTAAAGAGCTGGCCCTGGATTCAAGAGGACCTGAGTTCAAATCAGACCTCAGACACTTGACACTAGCTGTGTGACCCTGGGCAAATCACTTAACCCTCATTGTACCGCCAAAAAGAAAAATCAAAAGGTATGAGAACTTAATGTTTTTTTAGGATTGCAAAAAATGTTTAAATACTGTGAAGCACATTAATTTTTTTAAAGTACTTGTAATCAAAAGTAGTAAGTTTTCCATAATTACACTTGCTTTTACAGAACAGGGGCATTTTGAATATAGTCTCCATCCCTTTGTAGAAATTGTCCCTGACACTTGATATATTCTCACTTCTGACCTCTTCCTTAAAATCCCTTGCTTTAAGACTTATCTCAAGTAGGACCTAATCTTTATTTTAAAATAAAGAACATATACATACATTTTAAATTTGGGCCATATCATACATTAAGTTTGGATAATATTTGTTTTGAAAATTTATAATTAAAGTATATTACAAATATTAACATTCTTCTTGCTAGAAATTATGTTATCTCATATATTTTGAATCATAAAAAAACTCCTATATTGGATCCTAGAATATGACTATGCCAAAAGGGTTTTATTATTAAATTTATCATTTCCATTGGTATTATATTTAATAATATTCAAAATGTCCCTGTTCTGTAAAAACAAGTCTAATTATAGAAAACTTACTACTTTTGATGATAAATACTTTAAAAAAATTCGGTTAAATATTACACCATGTATCATTTTTCTCTTTTCCCCAAATGATAAATAGAAGATATTACCCACTAGAGGTCTCTTCCAACTAAAGGACAATTCTATAGAATTTGGCATCACTCTTTTTGATTAGGTATAAGTAGGAAATCCTTTAAAAGGAAGTAATAATGATAAAAAGGACTTTTGATGGGAGAAAGGATGGTGTTTTTATAAGGAGCAAAGAGCAGATCAGGTATCAGAGATTTGTGGTGATATTTTAGCATGATCATTCTTTGTAAAGAAAAGAGTAGGGCTATATAGCCTCCATCCTTTTGTAGAAATTGTCCCTGACACTTGATATATTCTCACTTCTCACCTCTCCTTTAAAATCCCTAGCTTTGTTTAAGACTTATCTCAAGTAGCACCTAATCTTAAGACCTTTTTTTCATGAATAAATCATATTTAGAGGCCTATGCATAAACATATATATATATATATATATATATATATATATATATATATATATATATATATATATATATATATATGTATACACAGAATCACGTACTCATTAGTTTCTCTGCACTTAAATACTGCCATTCCTCTTCCTTACTCTGCTCATCTGAGGCATTACTGATCATTTGGAATCAAGCAAATCTCTGGGCACCAGCTCTTTTATCTGTAACCTGATAGGGTTGGATAGTATGACCTGCAAAGACAATGTTACCTTCAAACTTCTATGATTTGACTTTGTATAAGCAAGAACCCTGAATTTTATTTTTTTTAATATTTCTATAGAAGAATTAAAGTTTCCAAAGACTCCGATTCAAAGTCTACTATTAAAAGTCACCCATCCTTAGTTCTATAATTTGCAACTTCCTTCAAATAACCCCATATAGAATCACAGTATTTATGATTTGGGAGGGCTATCAGGAACCATCTATTTCAACCTGCATTAGATTAAAAGTTCCCTTTACAGCATATCAATAAAGAGACAGTGCTTCCTTTGTGTAAATACCTCCACTAAGGGAAAACCCACTGTCTCACAATTCAATCTATTCCACTTTTTATTTATTCATTATTTATTTATTTTTTGTGGGGGCAATGAGGTTTAAATGACTTGCCACCTAGCTGCCCCCATTCCATTTTTTATAGGTCTGTTTGGATTTTTTTTTCCTCCTATCGAACTTAAATCTGCCTCTTTGCAATATCCATCTGATAAACCTGGTTCTGATATCTTCGTCCAGGACTACATTTTATAACTCCTCCACAGGGCAATCCTTCAAATATTTAAAAGCAACTCTCATATAAGACCTAACACTTCTTTTCTCCGGACTAAATTTGTTTCCTTGTTTCCATCAAGTGATTCTCATGGGGATAATTTCCAGGTTCTTCTTTCTTCAGACACATTCTAGTTCTGGCTACAATAGTAACCAAAAGTGAACACATTATTCTGTGGTCTGACAATGGAAGAGTACAATGGGATTATAACTTCCCTACTCCTGTATAATATGGTTTCCTTAAATTAGACTTTAGATCACAAGAGGCTTTCTAGCTGTCATGTCACAGTATTGGCATGGATCATGCTTGCATTGCACTAGGACTCCCATTTCTTCTTCACATGGAGGAAAACTATTATAACACACTTTGCCCCACCTTGAGCAGATAATTTTTTTTTCAATACAAAGGTAAAATTTTCCATGTAACCTTATTCAAAGTCATTGAGCCAATAATTGGACCAAAGTCCTGTGGTAAAATAATGGAATTTAGCAGATGCCCAGGGCTCTGACTTGATTGACTTAGTAGTGTTTGAATTGGGTGTGAATGAGTAACTACTAAGTACCCACTTAAGGTGATTAGATCTTGAACCACACCTGGTCCACCCTGTCAGACCCTAGTTTAAATTTAGCCAACCCTGAGAAGGAGTGTCCTCAGAGGCTGTGGACTGCTTCATCAACACAGGAAACCAATCTCAGCCACACTACTTGAAAGACCTCCCTTTTGGGGGAGGAGAAAAAAGTAGAAAAGAGGACCCCAACAGGAAGTAACAGACACTAGCACACTTTCTCTTCCTTTGGCTTCAGAGCTGACGAGAGACTGGCTGCTGACTCCCATAGAAACTATGGACCCCCTGGTGGTGAGTTAAATCCAGCCCCATGAATTAGCTGAGCTTAAAGTGAGTTTGGGGATTGTTAGAGCCAGTGAAATTATCAATTTTCCTCTTTCCCTATTCCCTTGTCTTTGACTTTATTAATTTTACCTTTGCTGTGTATTTTATTCCCATTAATAAAACCTGATTCATTTGTGGGAAAGAGTCTGTTAAACTCCTTTCTTATTGGCCTGGGAGAAATAACTAAAAAGGCAGTTCATGGAAGAGGAAGTATTGGACCTAGAGGTCCCTCATTATTTTCTGAACCCCAATATTATGGTGAGCCACCCAATTAACTCTCCACATATTAAATTTGGCCCCTACAGTACAATTAAATCAAATCAATAGGTCTCATTATACACAAAAAACTTGTTTTCCTATTATTATAATACATTTTTTCTTTATCAAAACAATATTCAATAGTTTTCTCATTTATGTTGTGATTTTTATTTTGCTATCTTTCCTTTTGAAATAGAGGCAAAAAAAAATTAATTGGAGCCGGAGAAACAGAACTTTGGGGAAAAGACCTGGATGATTGCTAATATTTAGATATCTATAAGAATTAAAATTAAGTTTTATTCCCCTTCCTCTTGGTTGCTTACTGGAACTGAGAGTGGAGAGGGAGAGACAGAGACAGAGATAAACAGAGATAGACAGAGAGAGAGAGAGGGAGAGACAAAGACACAGACACAGACACAGACACAGAGAGACCTCCCTCTTATGAACACAAGCAATTCAATATAAGTTATACATATCTAGTCATGCAAAATATATATTTCCATGATAGTCAAGTTGTGAAAGAAAACAGACCAAAAAAAAAAAAAACCTTAAGAAAAAGAAACTAAAAAAAAATTGTTTCAATCTGTATTCAGACACTATCAGTTCTTTCTCTGAAGCTGGTTCATATTTTCCATAAGTCCTTCAGAGTTGTTTTGGATCATCATATTGCTGAAAATACCTGTCTTTCATAGCAGATCATCTCACAATATTGCTGTTACTATGTATACAATACATTTCACTTTTCATCAGCTCATGCAAGTCTGTCCAGGTTTTCCTGAGAATACTATTGTGTTCCATCATAATCCCATCCTACAGTTTGTTCATCCATTCCCCAATTGATGGGCATCTCTACAATTTTGATTTTTTTTTGGAACCAGGAAAAGGCTGCCACAAAGGTTTTTTTGTACCTATAGGTCATTTAAATTTTGTTTTTTATCTCTTTTTGGATACTGACCTAGTATGGGTATTACTAGGCAAAAGAGTATTCAAGAGTACCAAATTGCTCTACAGAATGTTTGAATCAGTTTACAATTCCATCAACAATGCATTGATGTCTCATTTTACTCATATCCCTTTCAAAATTTGTCATTTTCCTCTGCTGTCCTATTATCTAATCTAATGGGTATGAGGTAGTACTCCAGAATTGTTTTGACTTGCATCTTTTTAATCAATAGTGAATCAGACAACTTTTTCCCCCCATATGGCTATAGACAGCTTTATTTCATCTGAAAATTCTTCATACCTTTTGAACATTTATCAGTTGAGGAATGGGTCTCATCCTAATAAATTTGACCCAGTTCTCTATGTGTTTGAGAAATGAAGGTTTATCAGACAAATGCTTCAAAACAATTGTAGTCACTATTGCTAACTGTATTTCCCTCCATCCTATTTCCTCCCCGTGGTATATACTCTATTCTCTATCTCCTTCCACACCATCCCTCCTCAAAAATGTTTTGCTTCTGACTGCCCCCTCCCCTAATCTGCTCTCCCTTCTATCATAAACCCTCCCTTATCCCCTTACTTTACTGCAGGGTAAAACAGATTACTATGCCCAACTGACTGTGTATGTTATTCCCTCTTTGAGACAGTTTTGATGAAAGTAAGGTTCACTCACTCCCCAGCACCTCCCCCATCTTCCATTCCACTCCATAAGTTTTTTCTTGCTTCTTTTATGTGAGATACTTTACCCCATTTCACTTCTCTCTTTCCATTTCTCCCAGTGCATTCCTCTCTCACCCCTTAATTTTATTTCTTTTTGAAGATATCATCCCTTCATATTCAACTCACACCTGTTCCCTCTGTCTAAATATACTCTACCCAAGCTGCCCTAATAATGAGAACATTCTTATGAGTTACAAGTATCATCTTCCCCATGTAGGAATGTAAAAAGTTTAACCTCTTAATATCCCTTATGGTTTCTTTTTCCTGTTTAACTTTTTTATGCTTCTCTAGAGTCTTATATTTGAAAGTCAAATTTTCTATTCAGCTCAGATCTTTTCATCAAGAATGTCTGAACGTTCTCTCTTTCATTGAATTCCCACTTTTCCCACTGAAGGATTATACGCAGTTTTGCTGGGAAGGTGATGAGTAGCTTTGGATGTAGAAGCTTTGGCTTTTTTATCTTCTTCTCAGGGTGTATTTTGATATTTCTTGTCATGACAGAAACTTTCTATGGTCAGCATTTTTTCCTGTTTGATCATTTTCCCATCCTACTTCTTGACTTTTAACTCTTTATTAAAGTGTGGCATGGCTTCCAGGGTGTAGGATGCACTGTCCCAAGCTTCAGGGTGTTTGTGCAGCTGTTTTCAGAGATACTTCCAGGAATTTGTATGGTTTTAGTTCTTCAAAGGTGATATGATTTGTGGAGAGGTATGTTTACTACTCTCCTGGCCTGTGTTCTGGTCTGCAAGCAACCAAAGACCTGTTTTTCTACCCTAAAACTATGACCAGAGTCCTGTTCCCCTGTTGCTATAAGATCTGATGCGCTTGTGCTCCTCTCCAGCCTTGGACTACCTCTCAAGACTGTGGACTGTATCTGAGAATGGGCAAAACAGCAGAGTCCTGCCTCAGTGACAGCAAAGAGATCCCACTAATCTCCTGGCCAATCACCAACCCCCTTACCTTCCGTGGGCTGAGTTCCAGAAGCACTTGCTGCTGCTGCTGCTGCTGCTGCTGCTGCTGCTGCTGCTGCTGCTAACTCAGAGGCTCCCAAGCATTGCTCCTGGTTTGCTGTGGCTGTGACTGGGTCTGCACTGGGGTTGGGTCTGTGCCTGCACTGGACTAGATTCTACTCTCACCCCAGTACAACAGACCTTTCCTGCTGATCTTCTTAGTTGTCTTTGACTGGAAAATTATTTCACCCTGTATTTTAGTTGGTTCTGCTGCTCCAGAAATTGTCTTATGGCATTATTTGGAGGGGTCTTGGGGAGAGCTCAGGCAAGTCACTGCCTTTCCTCTGTCATTCCTGGCTCTGGCCCCCTTGATATGATATTTCACAAAGTCATAACCAAGCTGAGCTGCTGATAGAAAATGGAGAATTACCTGGAAAATTCTAGACGTTCAATGCCCAATATAAAATAAGGCTTTGGAAGATATTTGCTGCTCTATGCTCTAGCTCTCTAATCAAAGAAAAGAAGCTACTGAGGGAGTTGAAATGATTTTAAGTATCAAAACTTAGTTGATCTTCATGGTGATATTTCAAGTGAGTAGTTTCTCATGGGGGAGGCAGAATATTCCATGGAGTACAAAGAAATCAAAACTTTAAAAAGGCAAAAATAAAAGTTTTTGTTTTTAAATACATTTTCCACAAGTCTTTTTACAAAAATAAATTTAATTAGCATTGATAAGTGGGATGATACTTTAGTGTTTTTTTTTTGAGGGGCAATGAGGGTATGATGTTTAAAATCTAAATGTGTGGTCACCTTAAATTAGAGACTTTAGCACAGGGGCAGCTTGGTGGCACAGTGGATAGAACACTGGCCCTGGATTCAGGAGGACCTGAGTTCAAATCTGGCCTCAGACACTTAACACTTAGTAGATGTGTGACCCTGGGCAAGTCATTTAACCCCAATTGCCCTGCAAAAAAAAGGAGGAGGAGGAAGAAGGAGGAGGAAGAAGGAGGAGGAAGAAGGAGGAGGAAGAAGGAGGAGGAAGAAGGAGGAGGAGGAGGAAGAGGAGGAGGAAGAGGAGGAGGAAGAGGAAGAAGAAGAAGGAGGAGGAGGAGGAAGAGGAAGAAGAAGGAGGAGGAAGAAGGAGGAAGAAGAAGGAGGAGGAGGAGGAAGAGGAAGAAGAAGGAGGAGGAGGAAGAGGAAGAAGGAGGAGGAGGAGGAAGAAGAAGAAGAAGAAGAAGGAGGAAGAAGAAGAAGAAGAAAAAGGAAGAAGAAGAAGAAGAAGAAAAAGGAAGAAGAAGAAGAAGAAAAAGGAAGAAGAAGAAGAAGAAGCAGCTTTATCACCAGTCTTTGGGCATTAAGCATTTATTAAAGCATACCAGGTATTCACATGGAGTTCAGAAAGTTAAGAAAAGACCTATCTAGAGTAGAGTTCCAGCCTGGTCAGTTTCTTCAAGTCCTCTACCATGAGCCTGCTTCAACCACAAACTCCTCTCAAACTGAGTGTGGAAGCTTTTTATAGGTCTGGAACTGAGATGGTCCTTACACACTGTTTCAAGCTGATTGGTATGAATCATCCAAATCTACTGGTTCACTGGACATGAAGGTGGTCTTGAGTTGAGTTCAAAGTCCTTAGCTTCTGAGAACAATACCTCCTTAAGAGCTAGCCAGGTGTGGTTACAATCTAATTAAAGTCAATCACTCTCACTTAATTCAATCAGTTTATATTAATATCCATGTGAACCTTTAAGTATCTACCAAATCCCATTGTTTTCTCACAAGGGTTAAGTAACTTGCCCAGGGTGACACAGTTATTAAGTGTCAAGTGTCTGAGGCTGGATTTGAACTAAGGTCCTCCTGAATCCAGGGACAGTGCTTTATTCACTATACCACCTCGCTGCCCCAAAATATTATATTCTAATGTGAAATGAGAAACCCAGGAGTTTTCTATAAAATTTGCATTTCTTCTCAAAGCCATCAATTTTAAAGACAATAATTTGTAAGCTTTGTGAGCTGATTTAATTATCTTTCTTTACACAAATATACTTATACATTTTTAAGCATTAAAGTGCTTGATATGAAAAGGAAATAACTTAAATTAACTTTATCCATGCATGCTAGAGTTGAAAATTTTCCCTTAGCAAGAATGGTTATTTCCTTCCCACATATCAAAATTGAGAACTTAAAAGTCATGGAAGTTTCAGTGGCAATGTATTCCAACTTAAAATAATAGTTCCCTTACAACGTAGTTGAGAAGTGGCCCTCCAGTCTTTGGTCAACTAACTCTAGTTAAATGAATATTTGGTAGAGTAATGAAGTGATCCAATTATTCTGAAGATCAATTTAGAACTATGGCCAAAGGGCAATCAAACTGTTCATACCCTATGACCCAGGAATATCACTATTTATGTCTTTATCCCAAAGAGATCATAAAAAGGGGGAAATGACCCACACATACAGAAATAGTTATAGTAGCTCTTTTTCTTGTGGCAAAGAATTAGAAATTGAGGGAATGAACATCAATTGGGGAATAGCTGAGCAAGCTGTGGTATATGAATGTAATGAGCAACATTAGGCTATAAGAAATGATGAGCAGGCAGATTGCAGAAAAAAACCTGGAAAGGCTTACCTGAACTGATACAGGATGAAGTGAGCAAAACCAGGAAAACATCGTACACTTTAACAGCAATATTGTGCAATGATCAATTATGGTAGACTTAGCTCTCCTCATTAATACAACTATCCAAGACAATTCCAAAACGCTCATGACAGATAATGCTATCCACATCCAGAGAAAGAAATATGGAGTCTGAATGAAGATCAAAGCAAACAATTTTCAACTCTTTTGGTGGCTTTTCCCTTTTGTTCTGTTTCTTCTTTCAAAACATGACCAATGTTGAAATATGTTTACATGATTGCACATGTATAACCTATATAAGTTTTCTTTCTGTCTTGGGGAAGGAGAATGGAAGGAAAGAAAGGGAAAAAATCAGATCTCAACATCTTATTAAAAATGAATGTTGAAAATATCTTTACATGTAATTGGAAAAAAGTAAAACAGTATTTACAAAAAACAAACAAACAAAACCCTCCAGTTAGGGAGAACACATTCCATCTCTAGGAAATCCTACTTTTTAATAATTCTCATTATTAGGACAATCCACCCTACAACATATGTACAGACAAGTAAATAGAAAATAACAGGTTTAGGATATGAAAGGTCTTGTATAAGAGTGGGATATTGATCTGAACCATGAAGGATTTGAACTAAGCCCTACCAAAACAAAATTTTAAAATGAAAGTTATTTTGCATGTTATATTTGTTTAGTAACAAAGAATATATCCCATGGCTACTCAGGTTATAGATGTGAAGGAAGGTTCAAGAAAGGTGATAGGGATCCTTTATTGGTGGATGGCTGCCTCCCTGAACTGGTACTGTTTGAATAAAACTCCCTAGCAACTCTCAATTGTTTGGGTGAGAGTCACTGTTTTCAAAGATCATCTGCAAGTAGAAATCATATAGTATACCAGTGATCAAACTGATCATTGGTGTATCAGTAGTAGACAATGAAGGGTACCACTATCTTTAAAACCACCCAAGTTTAATATCCTGGTCTTCATTATGCCTTACCATCCTACCTCAATTATCCAATCATTCAATCAGCAGCTGAGTCTCTTTTGGCTCTACTTTCACAACAAATTTCATACATACTTGACCCCTTCTCTCTACTCACACAGATACCACCCTGGTTCAAGGTCTCATTACCTTTAACCTAGACTATTACAAAAGCCTAAATAGTGCTCCTGCATCCAGTCTATCTTTTTTTTTTTAATCAACATGTCAGCTACCAAATTGCAAGTTATAAAGCATAGATAACACTTATCAGGTAAGGCTATTGCTCAAGAACCCTCAGTGGCTCCTTATTGATTCTAGGATTAAATATAAGGTCTTTTATCAGACATTTATATTTCTTCATAATCTGGCTACAACCTATCTTTCCTGTCTAATTGTTTCCATATCTTGTCTTCAATAATTCCATGGTCCAATCAAACCAGTCTGTTTGATATTTTCCTTACATGTCATTCCATTTGCCATTTCTGTGGCTATTGGATAGGCTGTCTCCTTGCCTTAAATGCAGTCTCTCCTTCCCTGTGCCTCTTAGAATGCCTAGATCATTTCAAAGCAAACTCACATCCTAACCACTATACTAAGACTTTGCATATTTTCCCAGCTGCTAGTCTCCATTCCCACTTCCATCCAAAAATTGCTTTATATTTATTTTTCATTTGTTGTGTATATTCTTGTTTATATGCTTTTCCTCAACTCTGAGCTAGAATGCCCATTTGAGTTTTGGGGAATTGGGATACATGTTGCCTCACCAGTAGAATAAAAATTTCTTCTAGAGCAGAGCAATGTGTGAACAAATGAAGGTCCCTGACCACCTTTTTGTCATTTTCAGTGTCAAAAGAATTTTCATATGAATACTTAAAATTTAATTGTCATTACAGTAAATAGCACTAGGGATAATCTAGAAAAATTAAATATCCAAGGGTAGGATGGGCTCCCAATCATTTTTAAGATTGTAAATATATCCTGAGAACAAGAAGTTTGAGAATTTCTGCTTCACTATATTATTTGATTTCTAAATTTGTATCCTTCCAGCATCTAGTACCTATTAAACACATTTAAAATGCTCATTACTTTGAATTTGAGAAAAGAAATGCAATCATAGTCAGCAGCAGCATCTTGTGGCAATTTTTAAATACTTGAATATTTTTGCTGGATATTATAAAAATTGATGTTACTTAAATTGAATCATCCCATACTCAATTTAGGATGACCACATTAGAAAGGTCAATGTTGAAAGATACAACTTTCAATTATTCCTTGGAACTTAAAATAAATTCCTCTTGTTTCTTGTTAGTTTTTTACTTTGAAATTCGAAGGGAATAGATATTTCACCTGATGTACTTATCAATGTTGGTCCCAAAGTGACTTAAAGTCATCCTCAACAGAAAAGGAAAGACTAGGAATAAATACAATTAAGACAAAAGGACCTTCCCAAATATTCAGTGGTTTAAGTAACACAAATTCGTTGCAACACCATTCTTGACTATTTCTATTTTCAAATCACACTGTGGTGGTATTGCTCAGTGAAGTCAGAGCTGTGGTTTGGAGGAATGAGGAAGAATTGAGCCCTTTCTTTGTCCATTTGCTTTTAATAGCAGGACAAATTTTCTCAGGTGGACATTGAGTAGTGCCAATTACCAGGTATTGTGTAAAGAAAATGCTCCTCAAGTATTAATAGCAAAGGACAGAAGGAAAGCAATAGCAGCACAGCATGCCACCCAAGCTCTGTATTGGCTAAATGGTAATAGACTCCAATAAGACTGAGCATGAATGGTATTTTTTGGGAGTACTCCTGTTTGCTTTTTTTTTTTAACTTTTTTTTTTAAACAAGTCACTAGGCTTGGGCCCAGAAGAATTCATGTTATAAAACCTGTGACCATAAAGATGATGGCTGTTTTCATCAAAGATATAGATTTGAAATATGTATATTCCATTTTCAAATCAGAACTCTTATACAAAAAATGAATGATCATCAAAGAAATCACTAGATAGAAAAGTGTCTGGGTGGAGCCAAGATGGCAGAAAGAAGCCAGAAAGTTTCCTGAGCTCTCTCGAGTTTTGCTCAGAAACAACATTAAATCAAGCCTCTAAACTGATTCTGGAACTACAGAACCTATAAAGAGAGAGACAGACAGACAGACAGACAGACAGACCTAATCTTCCATCTTTAGATAATTTAGAGGACTTCAGGAAAGATCAGTCTCACTTGTGCAAAAGGGGAGTACAGCACAGCTCAATGCAAGGCAGAGGGGGTCTGGACAAGTCAGCAGGAGGCCCTTGACCACAGTACAGATCAGTAGCTGAGGCCCCTTGGTCAGAAGGCTGGTGGCACAGCAAGGTAGTTGTGAGACCCATCAGGCCCAGCTGAAAGGGAAGACTGCCAGCTAGAGAACTATCCACAGGACAGGCATGAATAATCCAAGCCATCCCAGCACAGGGAATAACTGAAGGGAGCAAGTCTAGGGTGGTGAGGAATCTACAAGACACAGAGGCCTCAAATCAGAAAACCAGTGACCAGGTCCCTGTGCCTCAGCACAAGAAGCTTGCAATAGAGACCTCTGTGCCCCAAGAGCAGACCTCAACTTTAAAAGTAAAAAAAAAAAAAATAGGCTACTATAAGAAACAGAAAAGGATCCTTACCATTGACAGCTTCTATGGGGACAGGGAAGACCAAAATACAAACTCAGATGAGCATAATATTGTCAAAATGCCTACATGTGAAGCCTCAGGGGGAAGATGAATTGGTCTCAAGATCAAAAAGCCTTCTTTGGACAACCTCAAAAAGGATTTTTAAAATCAAATTAGTGGGGCAGCTAGGTGGTGCAGTGGATAGAGCATCGGCCCTGAATTCAGGAGAACCTAAGTTCAAATACAGCTCCAGACACTTGACACTTACTAGCTGTGTGACCCTGGGCAAGTCAATTAACCCTCAATGCCCCTCCAAAAAAAAATCAAATGAGAGATAGAAGGAAAAATAGGAAAAGAAATGAGAGAAATGAGAGTTATACAAGAAATTTATGAAAAAAAAGAGTCAACAGCTTGGAAAAGGAAGCATAAAAATTGAAATGGGGGGGGCAGGTAGGTGGTACAGTGGATAAAGCACTGGCCCTGGATTCTGGAGGACCTGAGTTCAAATCCTTCCTCAGACACTTGGCACTAACTAGCTGTGTGACCCTGGGCAAGTCACTTAACCCTCATTGCTTCACCAAAAAAAAAAAAATTATAATTGGCCAAATGGGGGTAGAAAACTGCATGAATGAAAAAGGAGGTGCAAAAACTTACAGAAGAAAATACCATAAAAATTAGAATTGGGCAGATGGAAGCTAATGAGTCCCTGAGACACCAAGAATCAGTCAAACAGAATCAAAAGAATGAAAATAAATAGAAGAAAATATAAAATACCTCATCTGAAAGAAAACTGACCTAGAAAAAAGTTACAGGAGAGATCATTTATTTAAACTACCTGAAAGCCATGATCAAAAAGAGTCTAGACATCATATTCCAGGAAATTATCAAGGAGAACTGCCCTGATATTGTAAAAACATAGGATAAAAGAGGCATTGAAAGAATCCACCAATCACCGCCTGAAAGAGACCTCAAAAGGAAAACTCCAAGGAATATTGTCACCAAATTCCAGAATTGTCAGGTCAAGGAGAGAATACTGCAAGCAGCCAGAAAGAAACAATTTAAATATCATGGAGCCACAGTCAAGATTACACAGGACCTGGCAGCTATAACATTAAAGCATCAGAGGACTTGGAATTTGATATTCCAGAAGTCAATGGAGTTTGGATTACAACCAAGAGTCAACTACCCAGTGCAATAAAAATTATTTGTGGTAAAGATTAATATCATGAGTTTTAGCTGAATCATTTGAGAGGGGCCACACTGGCCCACCCTGAGATTACATATGCTACTGAGGTCAGAAGGAGAACTCCCCATGAGCAGCTTTTGAAGTACCTCCCCTTTTGGGGGAGGAAAGATAGAACGCGATCTGAATGGACGCGAGGCACTTCTAGGAGGCTAAGTTCTCAGGCACTTCCGGAACGTGGGAAGCTCTCTCTGGCAGTTGAATGAGGTTGCCTGAGCAACCTTAGATTGGTGGACTGTTCAGGTTGGTGAGTTACCTACTGAAAACTGTAAATTCCTTTGAACCAGCTTAGATGCTCTTAACTCTAAACTTAGCCTATCTGTATTTCTATTTTCCCATTTCCTTATCTTTGATTTTCATTAGTTTCACCTTTGTTGTTTAATAAATTCCCAAGTAATAAAATCTAATCCTTTTGTGAACTAAAGCTTAGAGGCTCCTTTCTTTTTGGCCTGGGAGAATTATCTAAAAAGAATAGTTCAGAGGGGAGATTAAACCTAAAAATATCCCTCATATTTCCGGGACCCCAATATTAAGGTGAGTCACCCAAATAGGTCTCAGTATATCCAATTTTGTCCCTCACACCAGTAAAAGTGAATATTCTCTTTTGGGGGAAAGATAGACATTCAATGAAATAAGGGACTTTCATGGTTTCCTGATGAAAAGACCAGAACTGAACAGAAAATTTGATCTTCAAATACAGGACTCAAGAGAGGTATAAAAAGATAAACAGTGGGGGAAAAACTATTCAATAAGGTTAAACTGTTTACATCCTTACATGGAAAGATAATACTTATAACTCTGAGAACAGTATCTCTATATGGGCAAATAGAAAGAATATAGATAGAGGTTATAGGTATAAATTGACTTTGATGTGAAAAAAGGGTATATGTGGAGAAGAGGAAATGGGAAGTAGAATGGGGTTAATTACATCATATGAAGAGGTGTAAAAAACCAACTATAATAGAGGGAAAAAAGGGAGGGGGTGAGAATTGGTTTGTAGGGACCAAATTTAATATGTGGAGAGTTGATTGGGTGGCTCACCATAATATTGGGGTTCAGAAAATAATGAGGGTGACATATAGGTCCAAAACTTCCTCCCCTCCAAACTGCTTTTTTTGTTATTTCTCCCAGGCCAATAAAAAGGAGCTTAACACCCTCTTTTCCACAAATGAATCAGGTTTTATTAATGCGAATACAATACACAGCAAAGGTGAAATTAAGAAAGTCAAGGACAAGGGAACAGGGAAAGAGGAAAATGGATAATCTCCCTAACTCTAACAAAAGCCTGTACAATCCACAAACTCACTTCCACCTCAGCTAATTCAAAGAGCTGGGCTTGTTTTATTAACTCACCACCAGGGGTCAGTAATTTCTATGGCAGTCAGCAGCCAGTCTCTAATCAGCTCTGAATGTTCCTCAAAGGCCAGAGAGTGAGAGAGTGAGAGAGTGAGAGAGTGAGAGAGTGAGAGAGTGAGAGAACGAGAGAACGAGAGAACGAGAGAACGAGAGAACGAGAGAACGAGAGAACGAGAGAACGAGAGAACGAGAGAGAGAGAGAGAGAGAGAGAGAGAGAGAGAGAGAGTGAGAGTGAGAGTGAGAGTGAGAGTGAGAGTGAGAGTGAGAGTGAGAGTGAGAGTGAGAGTGAGAGTGAGAGTGAGAGTGAGAGTGAGAGAGAGAGAGAGAGAGAGAGCACGAGAGCGAGAGCAAGAAAGAGAGAGAGAATGTCTTACTTCCTGTTGGGGTCACTTTTTCCACCTTTTTCTCTCTGCCCCAAAGAGGAGGTCCTTCAAGTAGTGTGGCTGAGACTGGTTCTCTGTTGATGATGCAGTCCACAGCCTCTGAGGACACTCCTTCTCAGGGTTGACCAAGTTTAAACTAGGGTTAACATGGCAGGCCAGGTATGACTAAAATACCCACCTTTAAGTGGGTACTTAGTAGTTTCTCATTCACACCCAATTCAAACACTACTAAATCAATCAAGTCGGACCCCTGGGCATCTGCCAAATTCCATTATTTTACCATAGTTTCAACTTTACTCTCATCAGATTTGTTTCAAAGAGGGAATGACATATACATTCATTTGGATAAAGAAATTTAGCTTACCCTTTAGGGAAGTAAAAGGGTAAAGGGAAAAGGGGGACACTGAAAGAAGGAAGGGCAGATTGAGTGAGGTAGTGGTCAGAAGCAAAATGCTGGTGAGGAGGAATAAGATGAAAGAAGAAAAAAAGGTACAAACAGGGGAAAATACGATGGAGGGAAATAAACAGCAATCATTGCTATGAATGTGAATGGGAGTAATTCTCCCACAAAAGGAAAGCAAATAGCAGAGTGAATTAAAAATCAGAATTCTACAAAATGTTGTTTACAAGAATGGAATTTAAAGCAGCGAGAAACACAAAGAGTAAAAGTAAAAGGTTGGAGCAGAATATATTATACTTCAGTTGAAGTAGAAAAAACAAGGGTCACAACCCTTATCTCAGACAAAGCAAAAGCAAAAATAGATCTAATTAAAAAAGATAAGGAAAAAAAACTACATCTTGCTAAAAGGTACCCTAGATAATGAAGTAATATCAATACTAAAAATATGTGAGAAAATAATTATTAATGATGGATTTCTTGGGGACCCAGAGGCCCAGTTTTAGTTGGCTCTCTCCCCCTCACCCCAGAAAGTTCAGTTCTTAGAGGAACTTTACCTAATCTATTTCAGGTTGAGCCCAAGGGACCAAAAAGAATGGTGATAGACTCTTTTGCCTAGCTCACTGAATTGATAGGATTATAGAACATCTATCTGGATTTACCCTTTGCCCCTCAGGGGATCTTTTCTGATTAGGCCCTGATGTCATCTGTAGATTGCATTTTAATTGGGACAACTCTCAAGTCAGGTTAACCAAAGCAATTGAATGCTAACTAATTAGCTTTGATCAATGTATAGTGACCATCCTCTATCAAAAGATAGAGTCCAGTCATTATAACTGTAAGCAAGTCTATTAATCTTTCTGGGCCTTACTTTCCTCATCTATCAAATGAGGGAGTTGAAATAGATGTTATCTAAGGTTCTTTGTAACTCTAAGTCTATTTTCCTATATGCTATCAACAGAATCAAACAAGATAGGTATGCTGCATTAGAAGTTCTTAAGCTTTTTCTAGTAATTGACTCTCTTTGGCAATTTCATGGTATTCCCCTAGGACCCTTCTCAGAATAATGTCTTTAAATGCAGATAATAAAATGCATAGGACTAGAAAGAAAACCAATTATATTGAAATAAAATTGTTTTTTTCTCCCTTCCAAGCTGACAGGCCTTCTGAAATCTGGATTAAGAAGGATTTATTGAGGGATTTCTTGTCCAAACATAAGATAGAGACAATGTCCCTGTGAGGATCTTTACAACTGAGATTCTTTCTATATGCAAACATGTTATACATATAAAATACTTCATAATCTAACTCCAATCTTCCTTTCCAGACTGCTTGCTTATTATTCCCCCTCAGGTACAATGTTTCATCTCAACTCTTGTCCCCTATACATGCCATTCTATTTGCTGTTTGAATCTCGTCTAGAATTTTTTTTTCCCTCATCTCTGCCTCTGGGCAACCTCAGCTCCACTGGAGGCTCATTTTAAGTGGTACCCACTGGTCCTGTCAGTTGTCAGCACTGACGTCTGCCATAAATTTACTTTGCACATATTTCCCATTTACTGATTGGTGTCCATCCTTCCAAAAAGACTTCTAGCAACCAATCAATTCTAGTCATGAAAAATACCTCATTCAAACATAAAAAGTCTGGGGCCTCCACTTTATCAAAGTTTTGGAAGATACTAAACATGTTGCATCTCTCCTGTAGAATATAAGTTCCTTGGGAGGAGCTTTGTATTTCCATCTTTGTAGCACAATAGTGGTTATGTAGTAGGTTCTTAATAAATGTTTGTTCAATTGAATTTAATTACTTTCAGGACATTGATTAAAAGGGAATTGATTCTTTTCTTTCATTCAGTAAGGTATTGAGAAGGATCATAGAGCTAGAAAGGGTCCTGAGGGGTAATGTCATTCAAGGAGTGGTCATTTTGTAGGTGAGAAAACTGAGGCATAGACTAATAACACATTCCACATTTCTGTTAATATTGTTTATCCTTCATTTTTGAAGAGGACCAGTGAGATTACATGTTTGGCACAGGTTTTAAGTAGCAGAGACCAGATTCAAAGTCATTTCCTATGATAATGCACCCAAATTTCTTTCACTATATTATGTCACTTTCTTCAATGATAAAGTTAGACAGCTGAATGATTTCAATTACACTGCAACTTTCAATGAAATCTAAAGAATCCATTGGTAGGGTTGTTAGAAACTTAAATAGGTTTTCGCCATTCTGGGAACTTCAAAAACAAAGCCTGAAGAATATAGATCTGCTTAATGTTAGGAATATGTACTTAATGACCTCTGCAAGTCCTTCCAGATCCATAATTGTACAATTTAGATGTATATAAATTATGTCTCTCACAAGTGAAATCCATATTGATTTACAGTACTCCTAAGAACATGCATTTTAGTATTGGAATGAAGCATATTAAAATATATCGATAGCTAGTATGTGTATTTCTCTATTTCCTCTAGCAGATGGAGAATTGCTATAAATTTTCACTTATCTTTATATCTTGGGATATACTATCAACAAAGGGGGTACTCCCACTCATCTATAACAAAGAAAATTAGCTGTAACTCTGGATGCTCTATATACTTGGTAATCACCACTAACTGTGTTAGTGATTGAAAATGGTGTGGTCAGTTTCTATGCACCTAAAAGCTATGGAGGTTTGATGTCCTTGCTGTTATAGTTGTTGCTCCCTCCCTTTCCCCCCAAAATGGTGTCATTCAGTATACATATCAACTGTAATCTTCCTGTATAACCACCCTTCCAAACACATAAGGTTTCCAGATTCAATTCAGCACATATTTGTTAGTCAGTGTAGAAGTGTGGTAAAGTACCACACATTTGTCTTAAAGTAAATAAATAATAGATTTAGTTCCTTTCCACCGTTTTCCCCAACCACATGGTAGCATATATATGAGTCACTTAGCCCCTGTGAACCTCAAATTTTGTATCTATAAAAGTAGAGGTAATAACATGTCTGATTCATAGGGTCATTGTGTAACTCCAATGATATGGTGAATGGAAAGTATTTGCAAACTTTAAAACACTTTTTGATCTTCCAGAGAAGGCTCCCACACCACCACTGCAGCCATGTCTCTTGTAATCCCCAAGAATTTCCAGCACATTTTGAGAGTGCTCAACACCAATATTGATGGATGGTGGAAAATAGCTTTTGCCATCACAGCCATCAAGGGTGTGGGTTGAAAATATGCCCACGTAGTACTGAGAAAAGCAGACACTGACTTCACCAAGAGGGCTATTGAGCTCACTGAAGATGAGGTGAAGCGTGTGATCACCATTATGCAGAATCCCCGCCAATACAATATTCTAGACTGGTTCCTTAACAGGCAGAAGGATGTAAATGTTAGAAAATATAGCCAGGTTCAGGCCAACAGTCTAGACAATAAGCTTTGCGAGGATCTGGAGAGATTGAAGAAGATTTGGGCACATCATGGGCTATGGCATTTCTGGAGTCTCCGAGTCTAGGGCCAGCACACCAAGACCACAGGCCCCAGGAGTCTCACTGTGGGTGTGTCCAAGAAGTAGTAAACATCTTCACTGGCTGCCTTGTCTATTAATAGTTTCTATAGAAAAAAAACAACCTTTAAAATATTTTAAAATGTCAATTATTAATTATTAATAAGCATTTGCCACATTCATCATACTTACACAAATGAAATTCAGTCATTCTTGAAGCATTGTATTGATTAGAGTTTCATGAGGAAAAAGGAATCTGAACTACTTCTATCCCCTGAAAGGAGGCTAGTACATACTTTCTTTTTTTTTTTAAATTAATAAAGTATTTTTTTTCCCATTACATGTAAAGATAGTTCTCAACTTTTGTTTATATGAGCTTTCCAATTTCAGATTTTTCTCCCTCCCTCCCCTCCGTCCCACCTGCCCTAGAAAGCAGGTAATCAGATATAGGTTATATATATATATATATATATATATATATATATATATATATGCATAACATTAAACATATATCTGCATTAGTCATGTTATAAGAGAAAAATCAGAGCAAGGAAGAAAAACCTCAAAATAGAAAAACATCATCACTAAAAACAAAAGAAATAGTATGGTTCATTCTGCATCTATACTGCACAGTTCTTTTTTTTTTTTCCTGGATTTGGAGATCCTCTTCTATCATGAGTTCCCTGGAACTCTTCTGTACCATTGCATTGGTGAGAAGAATATAGTACATCAAAGAAGATCAACAATCAATGTTGATGATACTGTGCACAATGTTCTCCTGGTTCTGCTCATCTCACTCATCATCAGCCCATGCAAGACCCTCCAGGTTTCTCTGAACTCCTCCTGCTCATCGTTTCTTACAGCACAATAGTATTCCATTGTATTCATATACCACAACTTGTCCAGCCATTCCCCAATTGATGGGCATCCCTTCAACTTCCAATTCCTTGCCACCACATAAAGAGCAGCTATAAATATTTTTGTACAGGTGGGTCCCTTTCCCCTTTCCATGATTTCTTTAGGCAAAAGACCCAAAAGTGGTATTGCTAGGTCAAAGGGTATGCACAGCTTTATCGCCCTTTGGGCATAATTCCAAATTGCTCTCCAGAATGGCTGGATCATTTCACAGTTCCACCAACAATACATTAGTGTTCCAATTTTTCGACAGCTTCTCCAACATTTATTATTTTCCTTTTTTGTCATTTTAGCCAATCTGATAGGTGTCAGGTGGTATCTCAGAGTTGTGTTAATTTGCATCTCTCTAATCATTAGAGATTTAGAGCATTTTTTCATATGAGAATAGATAGCATTGGTTTCTTCATCAGATAACTGCCTGTTCATATCCTTTGACCATTTCTCAATTGGGGAATGACTTGGATTCTTATAAATTTGATTTAGTTCCCTATATATTTTAGAAATGAGGCCTCTATCAGAAGTACAGGCCATAAAAATTGTTTCCCAGCTTTCTGCCTCCCTTCTAATTTTGGATGCATTGCTTCTGTTTGTACAAAATTTTTTTAATTTAATGTAATCAAAATCATCCATTTTGCATTTTATAATATACTCTATCTCTTGTTTGGCATAAACCATTTTCCTTTCCAAAGATCTGATAGGTAGACTATTCCTTTCATTCCTAATTTACCTATGGTATCAGCTCTTATGTCTAAATCGTGTATCCATTTTGACCTTATCTTAGTATAAGGTGTAAGATGTTGGTCTATGCCTAAATTTCTGCCATACTATCTTCCAATTTTCCCAGCAGTTTTTGTCAAATACTGAGTTCCTATCCCAGAAGCTAGAGTCTTTGGGTTTATCAAACATTACATTACTAGTGTCATTTACTACTGCATTTCCTGTGCCTAGCCTATTCCATTGATCCTCCACTCTATTTCTTAGCCAGTACCAGATAGTTTTGATGACTGCCGCTTTATAGTAAAGCTCCAGGTTTGGTACCACTAACTCACCTTCCTGTGAATTTTTTTTTTCATTATTTCCCTGGATATTCTTGATTTTTTATTTTTCCAGATGAATTTTGTTATTATTTTTTCTAGCTCTATAAAATAATTTTTAGGTAGTCTGATTGGTAAGGCACTGAATAAGTAAATTAATTTAGGCAGTATTGTCATTTTTACTATATTAGCTCTCCCAAGTATTTTATATTATCTAGCATTACTTTAAATGGAATTTCTCTTTCTATTTCTTGCTGCTGGACTTTGTTGGTCATGTATAGAAATGCTGATGATTTATGTGGATTTATTTTATATCCTGCTACTTTGCTAAAGTTGTTAATTGTTTCAAGTAATTTTTGAGTTGATTCGCTAGGATTCTTTAAGTATACCATCGTATCATCTGCAAAGAGTGATAGTTTGTTTCCTCCTTGCCTATTCTAATTCCTTTAATTCCTTTCTCTTCCCTGATTGCTAAAGCTAACATTTCTAGGACAATATTAAATAATAGGGGTGATAATGGACATCCCTGTTTCACCCCTGATCTTATTGGGAAGGCCTCTAATTTATCTCCATTGCATATAATATTTGCTGATGGTTTTAGGTAGATACTGTTTATTATTTTAAGGAAAGCTCCACCTATTCCTAAACTCTGCAGTGTTTTTATTACGAATGGGTGCTGTATTTTGTCAAAAGCTTTCTCTGCATCTATTGAGATAATCATATGATTTTGGTTGGTTTTCTTATTGATGTGGTTGATTATGTTAATAGTTTTCCTAATGTTGAACCAGCCCTGCATTCCTGGTATAAATCCCACCTGGTCATAGTGTATCATCCTGGTGATCACTTGCTGTAATTTCCTTGCTAATATCTTATTTAAGATTTTAGCATCAATATTCATTAGGGAAATTGGTCTATAATTTTCTTTCTTTCTTTTTGCTTTGCCTGGTTTTGGTATTACCACCATATTTGTGTCATAAAACGAATTTGGTAGAACTCCTTCTTCACCTATTTCTCCAAATAATTTGTATAATATTGGAATTAATTATTCTTTAAATGTTTGGTAAAATTCACCCGTAAACCCACTTGGCCCTGGGGATTTTTTCTTAGGGAGTTCATTAATGGCTTGTTCAATTTCTTTTTCTTTTTTTTTTCTTTTTTTTTTGCAGGGCAATGAGGGTTAAGTGACTTGCCCAGGGTCACACAGCTAGTAAATGTCAAGTGTCTGAGACTGGATTTGAACTCAGGTACTCCTGAATCCAGGACCAGTGCTTTACCACTGCACCATCTAGCTGTCCCCTCAATTTCTTTTTCTAATATGGGTTTATTTAAGGATTTTATTTCCTCTTCAGTTAAACTGGGCAGTTTGTGTTTTTGTAAATATTCATCCATTTCATTTAGATTGTCAAATTTACTGGCATACAGTTGGGCAAAATAATTCCTAATTATTGATTTAATTTCCACTTCATTGGTGGTAACATCACCCTTTTCATTTTTGATACTGGTAATTTGGTTTTCTTCTTTATTATTTTAATCAAATTAACCAGTATTTTATCTATTTTATTGTTTTTTTCATAAAACCAGCTCTTAGTTTTACTGATTAATTCTATAGTTTTTTTGCTTTCAATCTTATTAATTTCTCCTTTAATTTTCAGGATCTCTAGTTTAGTATATAATTGGGGATTTCTAATTTGCTCTTTTTCTAGCTTTTTAAGTTGCATGCCCAATTCATTAATCTCCTCTTTCTCTTTTTTATTCATGTAAGCATTTAGAGCTATAAATTTTCCCCTAAGCACTGCTTTGGCTGCATCCCATAGATTTTGGTATGTTGTCTCATTATTGTCATTCTCTTGGATATAGTTATTGATTGTTTCTATGATTTGTTGTTTGGCCCATTCATTCTTTAGAATGAAATTATTTAGTTTCCAATTGATTTACATTCTACTTTTCCCTGGCTCTTTATTACATGTAAGTTTTATGGCATCATGATCTCAGAAGGATGCATTTACTATTTCTGCCTTTCTACATTTGACTATGATGTTTTTGTGCCCTAATACATGGTCAATTTTTGACAATGTTCCATGTACTGCTGAAAAAAAGGTATATTCCTTTCTATCCCCATTCAATGTTCTCCAGACATCTATCATATCTAACTTTTCTAGTAATCTATTCAACTCTTTCACTTCTTTCTTATTTATTTTTTGGCTAGATTTATCTAATTCTGAGAGGGGGAGATTCAGATCCCCCACTAGTATAGTATTACTATCTAATTCTTCTTGTAACTCATTTAACTTCTCCTCTAAGAACTTGGATGCTATACCACTTGGCGTATACATATTTAATATTGATATTCATTATCTATAGTACCTTTTAGCAAGATATAATTTCCTTCCTTATCTCTTTTAATGAGATCTATTTTTGCCTGCACTTTGTCTGAGATAAGGGTTGCTACCCCTGCTTTTTTTACTTTAGCTGAAGCATAATATATTCTGCTCCAGCCTTTTACCTTTACTCTGTGTGTATCTCTCTGCTTCAAATGTGTTTCTTGTAAACAGCATATTGTAGGAGTCTGGTTTTTAATCCACTCTGCAATTCGCTTCCGTTTTATAGCAGAGTTCATCCCATTCACATTCACAGTTATTATTACTGATTGTCTATTCCCCTCCATTCTATTTACCCCCTTTTTACTTTTCCCCCTTTCTTTCACCCTATTCCTCCTCACTGACATTTTACTTCTTACCCCTGCCTCCCCCAATCTGCCCTCCCTTTTTATCACCCCCCTCTCTTTTCTTTACCCTTTTCTCCCTTGCTTTTGTCCTCCCTTCTATCAGTCCCCCTTTTTCCCTTCCCCTTTTGCTTCCCTAAAGAATTTGCTAAATTTCTTTATCCCAATGAACGTATATGTTATTCCCTCTTTGAATCAAATCTAATGAGAGTAGGGTTGAAACAATGTTCACCCCTCCTTTCTTTCCCTCTATTGTTTGGTTTTTTTGTTTGTTTCTTTGTTCGTTTTTTAGTGAGGCAATTGGGGTTAAGTGATTGGCCCAGGGTCACACAGCTAGTAAGTGTTAAGTGTCTGAGGCCAGATTTGAACTCAGGTACTCCTGACTCCAGGGCTGATGCTCTATCCACTGCGGCACCTAGCTGCACCCCCTCTATTGTAATAGATTTTTTTTCTCACATCTTCATATGATATAATTCATCCCATTCCACCTCCCCTTTCTTCTCCTCCCCATAGAGTCTCTTTTTAACCCCTTAATTTTTTTTTGTATCATCACATCAAAGACAATTTATATTTATACCCTTTGTGTAAAGTCCTTCTCTCTGCCCAAATACATTTACAGTTCTTAAGAGTTATGAGTATTATCTTCCCATATAGGGATATAAACACTTTAACCTAATTGAGTAACCTTTTTTTTTTTTCCCTCCGTTTGCCTTTTTAAACTTCTCTTGAGTCTTGTATGTTAAGATCGAATTTTCTATTCAGTTCTGGTCTTTTCATCAGAAAAGATTGAAAGTACCCCATGTCATTAAATGTCCATCTTTTCCCCTGAAAGAGAATAATCAGTTTTGCTGGGTAATAGATTCTTGGCTGCAATCCAAGCTCCTTTGCCTTCTGGAATATCATATTTCAAGCCTTGCGGTCCTTTAATGTTGAAGCTGCCAGGTCCTGAGCAATCCTGACTGTGGCTCCATGATATTTAATTTGCTTCTTTCTGGCTGCTTGGAGTATTTGCTCTTTCACCTGATAATTCTGGAATTTGGCTACAATATTCCTTGGAGTTTTCCTTTTGAGGTCTCTTTCAGGAGGTGATCGGTGGATTCTTTCAGTGATGATTTTATCCTCTGATTCTATGATATCAGGGCAGTTCTCCTTAATAATTTCCTGGAATATGGTGTCTAGATTCTTTTTCTGGTCATGGCTTTCAGGCAGCCCAATGATTCTCAAATTGTCTCTCCTCGATCTGTTTTCCAGATCAGTTGTCTTTCCAATGAGTTCTTTCACATTTTCTCCTATTTTTTCATTCTTTTGATTCTGCTTGACTGATTCCTGGTGTATCATGGATTCCTTATATTCCAACTGTCCAATTTTAATTTTTAAGGCATTGTTTTCTTCAGTGAAATTATGCACCTTTTTTTCCATTTGGCCAAATGAATTTTTTCAGGCATTGTTTTCTTCAGTGAAATTATGCACTTTTTTTTTTCCATTTGGCCAGTCAATCTTTGTGCTTCCTTTTCCAAGCTGCTGATTCTTTTTTCATAGTTTTCTTGTTTTGGTTTCATTTCTCTCCCCATTTTTCCTTCTACCTCTCTCAATTGATTTTTTTTTTTTTTTAGTGAGGCAATTGGGGTTAAGTGACTTGCCCAGGGTCACACAGCTAGTACGTGTTAAGTGTCTGAGGTCGGATTTGAACTCAGGTACTCCTGACTCCAGGGCTGGTGCTCTATCCACTGCGCCACCTAGCTGCCGCTCAATTGATTTTTAAAATCCTTTATGAGCTCTTCCAGGAAGGCTTTTTGTTCTTGAGATCAATTCACCTTCCCTTGTGAGGCTTCACATGTAGGCAATTTGAGGGTATTGTCCTCATCTGAGTTTGCGTTGGCTTCTTCCCTAGTGATACAGAAGCTCTCAATGGAGAAAGCTCTTTTTTGCTTCTTACTCATTATTGCAGCTTATTTATTTATTTTTTTAAGTTGAGGTCTGCTCTGGGGGCACCAGGGTCCCTGTTTTGGGCTTCTTGTGCAGGGGTATAGGTGCTGTGTGACCGGCTTTTTACTCTGAGGCCTTTATAGTGTGTACAGTTAGCCCCGCTGCAATTCCTGTCTGAGCATGCTCAGTTAGGCGCCTGATCCTGCCTGTCCTATTCATGACCCTACAGCTGGCAACTTGCCCTCAGCTGGTGTAAGTAGGTTTTTCCACTGTCCTTCTTGGCCACCAGATTTTTGAGCCAGGTTCCAAGGGCCTCAGTTGTTTCGCTGTGGCCTGCAGCTCCTGCTGACTTGCCCCAACCCACTCGGTGCTGGGTTGCTGCCCTGCGCTGGGCCTCCCTTTTGCCCGAGTCAGACCAACCTTTTCCTGAAGTTTTCTAAATTATTTCTGGTTGGAAGACTGTGTCTCTATGTCTCTTTGCAGGTTCTCTAGTTTCAGAATCCATCCAGAGGCTTGATTTAATGTTCTATTTGAGGGAACAGAAGGAGAGCTCAGGTAGCTTGCTGTTTCCTCTCTGCCATCTTGGAATGGTCACCTAGTACATACTTTCTATCCACTTCTCTCACCCTTTTCCTTTTCTTTTTCTTCTTCATGCTATCTCCTGGTAGTCTAAATCCTATTGTTGCCAGCATTTCTCTCAATGTCTCATATTCTCAAACTTCATAGAACCTCCTAGAACATCTTCCATTCAAGCTCCCATTCAATGAATCTGAGTTCACCTGGGTATTATTAACTTGCTAAATATCTTTGAATCCCATTGTCCTCACCTATAAATTGGGTGGAATAAGGGATATCTAAATCTATCTCTCTTTGAAAATCTGATTTTTAAGATTCCATTTAGAACTATCAGATGAAAACATATAACATTAATGATAAGGTCAATCCCTTGAATATTCCCCAAATCAATTTCCTGCCCTGGACTTTGGAAAGTTTTGTGTTTTGGACTAGAAATTCTTTAAATTCCCTTCGGTCTCTGACATCACAAGGTACTCATAAAGATAATGAGGAGATATATTTGAGTGCTGAGTTCTTCAGAAGAATCATTCCTATTTTAGAGTTCCCTACCCAATTCATCTGTAGAGTGTCCTACCCAAAATAATTAGAAAATAAAATAAATGAAATTGTTATTTTTTCCTAATATACAGGTAACTCTATCCCATCTCCTCTTCACATTCCTCCCTGCATCTCACATATTTGAAAATCTCTGTACCCTCATTCCATGGAACTCTGATCAAAACCGAGTTTGAGGATATAGGATAGACAAAATGTAAACCCAAACCAATGATAGCAAATCCAGCTTTTATAGAGGGATAGCTTAGTATGTTGGATAGAGTGTTAAACTTGGAATTAAGAACACCTGGGTTAAAATTCTGCCTCTCAATACTCTTGATACTTAATCCTCAAAAGTAAAATAAGGAGAGTTTGGACTAGCTAAGTTCTTTTATCCTGTCCAGGTCTGAATCTACGATTTTATGAATGCATCTATTTTACATTCATTAATAATCATAAGGTAGGTAACATTTCTGCAGACCTCCAGTCCCACATCTCCAACTACCATTCTGACATCTCAAACTTAATATCAACATGTCCAAAATTGAATTCATTATCTTTCCCCTTAGACCAACCTCTCTCCAAACTTCCCTGTCAGTGTTGAGGGCACTGCCATCTTCCCAGACCCCCAGGCTAGCAAACCAAGAGTGAAGAGACTCCTTACTATCTCTTACCAACATTAGAATCTTGGGATAGTGCCCCATGTGCCATAGGAGCAGAAATCAACTTCAAAAGTCACAAAAGAGGCTAAAATATGAGTAAGAAACAGAAAAGAACCTTCACCATAAAGAGACAGGAGACACATAAAGACACATGGAGACAGGGAACATCAAAACAGCACTGTCAAAATTCCTACATGCAAAACCTCAAAGGGGAAGTTGAATTGGTCTGAAGACCAAAAAGTTTTCCCGGAAGACCTCAAAAAGAATTTTAAAATCAAATATTAGAGACAGAGAAAAGAAATGAGGCTTATGTAAGAGAGAGTCAATAGCTTGGGAAAAAAAGGACAGAAATTAACTAAGGATAGAAATTCCTTAAAAAATAAAACTGGCCAAATGGGGGAAAAAATCCACTGAAGAAAACTACTTAAAAAGTAGAATTGGCCAATTGAAAAAGGAGGTGGAAAAACTGACTAAAGAAACTAATTCCTTAAAAAAATAGAATTGGGCAAGTAGAAGCTACTGACTCTATAAGACATAAGCAATTAGTCAATCAAAATAAAAAAGAATGTAAAAATAGAAGAAAATTTAAAGTAGCTCATTAAAGGATTGGAGTATCAGAGTGCTTGGAATAAGATATTGCAGAAGGCAAAGGAGCTTGGATTGCAAACAAGAACCAACTACCCAGAAAAATAAAGCATTATCTTTCAAGGGAAAAGATGGCTATTCAATGAAATAGGGACCTTTAAGGCTTTCCTGATAAAAAGATCAGAACTAAACAGAAAATTCAATCTTCAACTGCACGACTCAAGAGAAGCATAAGAAAGGAAGCAGGGGAGGAAAAAAAAATGTTAAGGTAAAACTGTTTATATACCTACATGGAAAAATGATACTTGTAACTCTTAAGAATTATATTATGCAGTGACCAATAGAGTCCAGCTACAAGAGACAGAGAAATTCCATTTAAAATAACTGTAGATAATATAAAATATTTCGGAGTCTACCTGCCAAGGCAAACCCAGGAATATATATGAACATAATTTAAAAACATTTTTACACAAATAAAATCAAATTTAAACAATTGGAAATTATATCATGGATAGACCAAGCTAATAAAGATGACAATACTACCTAAATTAATTTACTTTTTCAGTGCCATACCAATCAAACTACGAAAAAATATTTTTATAGAGCTCGAAAAAAAACCCAAAATTCATACAAAAATGATAAAAGGTCAAGAATACCAAGAAAATTAATGAAAAAAGAAAGAAATCCTAGCTATAGATGATCTAAAACTTTATTATAATTCAGCAATCATCAAAACTATTTAGTACTTGCTAAGAAATAGAGTGGTGGATCAGTGAATAGGTTAGGCACACAAGACAAAGTATTAAATGGCTATAGCAATCTACTATTTGATGAACCCAAAGACTCCAGCTTCTGGGATAAGAACTTACTATTTGAGAAAAACTGCTGAGAAAACTGAAAAATAATATGGAAGAAAATCGGTATAGGTCAACATCTTAGACTATATACCAAAACAAGGTCAAAATGGGTTCATGATTTAGACATAAAGGGTGATACCATAGACAAATTAGGAGAGGAAGAAGTCATTTAGCTGCCACTTCTATGGAGAGGAGAATTTATGTCCGACCAAGATAAACACAACATTATGAAATGCAAAAAGAATGATTTTGATTACATTAAAATAAAATGTTTTGCAGAAACAAAACCAATGAATCAAATTTAGACAGAAAGCAGAAAGCTGGGAAACAATTTTTACAGTCAGTATTTCAGATAAAGGCCTCATTTCTCAAATATATAGAGAAGTGAATCAAATTTATAAGAATATGTCATTCCCCATTGAGAAATATTCAAAGGATATGAACAGGCAGTGTTCAGATGAGGAAATTCAAGCTATCTGTAATCATATGAAAAAAAAGTTCTCAATCACTACTGATTAGAGAAATTAAAATTAAGACAACTCTGAAGTACCACCTCATTCCTTTCAGATTGGCTAATATGATTAAAAAAAAGGGAAAATTATATATGTTGGAGAATATGTGGGAAAATTGGAACACTAATGCATTTTTGGTGGAGTCATGAACTGATACAACCATTACAAGAGCAATCTGGAACTATGTCCAAAGGACTATAAAATGGTGCATACCCTTTGAACTAGCAATACTAGGTCATATAATAATACATATTATAATACTAGGTCACATAATTGGGAAAGTAGCATAAGAGATGGCACCAAAGAAATAAATATCCTGAAAATAAGTTTAATTATATTTCAGTCACTAAATATTAGTTACATTTCACATGTACATGCTGAAAGCCTTGTTTTTCTCCACTGGTTAATCAGGTTTAAAAAAAAAAGCATAATCAGGTAAAAGTTGTTTGGTAAAAAAGAGAGAACACAAAAACTTCTTTGCCAAGCTCCATTGCATGAGACAACTAATTGCCTAAGCTTCCTCTTCATTTTACCTGCTTTTTTTTTTGGTGAGGCAATTGGGGTTAAGTGACTTGTTCAGGGTCACACAGCTAGTAAGTGTTTGAGGTCAGATTTGAACTCAGGTCCTCTTGAATCCAGGTCCGGTGCTTTATCCACTGCACCACCTAGCTCCCCCCATTTTACCTACTTAAAGACAGCCTAAGCATACTGGAGAAGACTGGGAATAAAGATAGATAGATAGATAGATAGATAGATAGATAGATAGATAGATAGATAGATAGATAGATAGATAGATAGATAGATAGATAGATGATGAAAGAAAGAAAAAAGGAAAGAAAGAAAAAAAGGTAAGCAGATAGGCAGATAGACTGATAGGATGGTAGGCAGATAGGCAAAGCAGATAAGATATAGTCAGATAGATAGATGAATGGATGAATGATGATGAAAGAATACATTGAGTATAAACATGTATATACATATGTATACTTATAGATACACATATGTATGCATATATACACACATATGAGTACTTATGGTAAAATTTCATTTTAAAAGCTTTCTCCCACAAAGAGAAAGGAAAAAAATGGGAGAAAAAGGAAAGAACACTAACAACTGAGAAGGTACAGGAAGGATTCATAGAGGGCGTACATACTGAGCCTTGAGGAAACACAAGGATTCTCAGATCCTGAGATAAGCTGTAAATACATTCAAGGTGAGGTTGCTGGCTTTTTTGTAATGCTCAGAGAAAAGGAAAGAAGATTTGATTCTGGAGAACAGCTAGTATTCAAGTTTAACTGGAACATAGAGCTCATAAAGGAAAGCAAAATAAAATAAGGTTGGAATGTCATAGAAAATTTGGAACTATACTTCAATAGTTATGAAACTATTTCTTTATTAACTAATATAAGCCAAATTGTGTTTCAGGCATTAAAATTCTTTCAAAATGATTAGCTACAGTTCATTTTCATGCTACTAGCTTTTAAAAACTGACTTACATTTTAAATTTCATGTTCATTGTTGAAATAGCTTAATACCCAAAGGTGAAGCAATGAAATTGGTCATTATTTCACAAATAACTATCATCTAAATTTATATCAACTTAGGCCACACTGCACACTTCTACTATAATTATGTTTACTCTGAATAGGAAAAGGGAGACCAAAGAGGGCAGAGGGCAGAAACACAAATAGCTCTCAAGCTCAAACAGGATGGCAGATGCCTTGATGAAAATTTGTAGTATTTTCTTCTTTCCCTTAGACAATTTTGCTGCCAGCATATTTAAGTTTAAAAGCAAATTAAACTAAAATTGATTTCTTTGAGAATAGAAGTTACCCATATCTATTGTTTTAACAAATATCTGAGTGACATTGAAAGTACTTTACCTACCTCATATGCCAGGCATATACTGTTGGGTAAGATGACCAAGTCAAGAAGGCAGGTAGGTGATCTAGGGGATAGAGACCTGGACCTGATGTCAGAATAGACTTTAATTCAAATCCTGAATCAGATACTTAATATGAGTCAAGCTCTCTAAAACTCAGTTTCCTTATCTTACCAACTATTTTGCAGGATCAGATGAGAATATGTGTGTATGTGTGTATATATGCATGCATATGCAAATACATGTATATATATATATATGTATATATGTCAATATGTATATGTGTGTCTATATGCATATATCTATATTTCTATGTGTATATATCTATATCTGTATGTGTTTACAAACCTATAAATGCTACATAAATGCTAGTTTATAAAGTTTCTTTCATTTAATTTAATCAGCATTCATTCATGTTTGTTATATACAAGGGATTATTCTAGATGTTGCATAGGACTACAAAAATGAAAACATGATGTGATCCTTTGACCTCAGGAGACTTTCAGTCAACAAGAAAATAAAGAAGGCTGGATTGTCCATGAACAAAGCCTAATGCTGAAATTGAAAACGTCTTAACAAAGCCAATCTGATGCATCATGATATCCATAATAGATACTGTGCTGCATTGGTTGTTAGCCATAAAATGAGAGTCAAACTCAAATTTATACTATTGCTGTATGAATCTTTGTTCCCAGTCACAAAAACTCCATAGAATCATAGCTTTAGAACTAGAAGCTATATTAGAGGTTGTCTACCTGCCTCTCTGTCTTTGCTCAGCCTCTTTAATGCCTAGAGAGCTATCTCATTATTTCTCTTAGAAGCCCTAGCTCCCTTCAGAAATTGCCCCAAAAGCCACTTCCTTCAAGAGGCCTCTCTTCATGTCCTTAGTTAGTAGTGCTTTCCATCCCTACTCCAATCAAAATTACTGTCTTTTCAATTTATGTGTATATTTGTATTGATTAGTTTTCATGTTATTTCCTCCCCTACTAGACTATTAGACTTTTGCCCTGTAGAGGGCAAAAACTAATTCACTTCTTTTTTGCACTCCAACATCATGGTACAGTGATTGCCACATAATAAGATTTAATATTCCCTGCATAATAGAGATAGCAGATTGTACAATATTCTGCGGGAAACTTCAAGCAGCCCAATTCAACTTGTGGCCCTTATGTTTGAGACCTCTGATGTAAAGAGTACAAGTGTTGTGTAATAACTATAATTTCTATTTTTTCTCTTTTGTTAGCTTCACAGTTTCTATGATCATTACTGATATCAGCAGTTTTCCTCATGTCATCTACAATGTAATTCTCTTCTCATTAAATATCCTCATTTAATGTACACATATTGAAAGACAAAGCACATATGGTTGAGTGTCCAAAGAGCAATTTTCCATTTACTCCTTTGATTTCATACCCTTCCTTAACTTTCCACTTCTCCTCATCAATATTCTTCTCCAAGGCTAACCACTACCACTAGGACAGCACATACATCTTGGTCAGAGGTTTAATGTCTCTAATGTTCTCACATTTTATTAATAACTCTAATACCTTGTTTTTCATTACCAATCTCCCTGAGGCTCCAATTTGCAACGTGGTCTTGTCTACTGTGGGTTCAGTGACCTACTAAACTAGGGTCCCTTATTAATACTTCTCTAACCTAGAAATTTGGTTTGAATACAAGGTGAGATCTGTTTAAGAGACCATGTACTTTTCAACAGAAAATAACATTAAAAAATAAAAATTAATGTTTTAAAAATATTTTTTAAAATTGGATGAATTGATAATCCATGAAAGATAGATACCCAAAGATAAGAGGTTTTTTTGATAAACTATATTGGGATAATTTTCATTATTACTTGGTTTTCATAGTCATATATATAAACAAGCTCTAAAACAACTCTCTCTCACACTCACTCACTTTAACCCACCACAAATGCTTCAAACATTTTTTTCCTATCTACATTTACATAAACATGATAGAAAGAAACTAAACCTGTAATTTCATTGGTAGAGAGGATTCCCAGATGAGAAACCCACTCTAGCAATACAGGTTGGAACTTTCTTTAGAACATGGAGTCTTATATGAGGTTAAGTGACTTGACAAGCATCACACAGCTAGTCAGATGCTGGGCTTGATTCCAACCCCTCCTGGTCCAAAACCAACTCTCTATCTACTTCTCCATACTGCCTTTCTGATGCTTCTGATAATTAAGGTTTTAAGTAAGATGTGTAAAAAATACACGTATATATCAGTGATCAAATGTTGTTGTTTCTATCACACATTTAACTACTCTCAATTCACAGAGCAACCACCTCGGCTCACATCATCTTCATCTCATATAGATTATGGCAATAGTCTTATAATTTGTCTTTCTAGGGGCAGCTAGGTGGTGCAGTGGACAAAGCACCAGCCCTGGATTTAGGAGTATCTGAGTTTGAATACAGTCTCAGACACTTGACACTTACTAGCTATATGACCCTGGGCAAGTCACTTAACCCTCATTGACCCATTGACCCAATAATTTCTCTTTCTGCCTCAGGCATCTCTCTAATCTAGTCCATCCTCCACAAAGCTGCCAAAGTGATTTTCCTTAAGCAGAGATCTAGACCAACTTTCTTGCTCAATCAACTCCAGCGTCTTTCCATTGCCCCAGAACAAAAACCAAACTTCTTTGTTTAGCTTTCAAAGTTCTTCAGTTCCCAGTACCTAGCACAGTGACTAGTATATACATACATACATACATACAGATAGATAGATAGATGATTTATTTGAAGTTTAATAGAAGGTAGATATGTAGGTGGCTATGCAGGTAGATAGAGATAAGATGATTAGAAAGATAGATATAATAATTTAAGATCATTTAGGTAAACATTTTAGTTTCACTTTTAAAACGTCACATCAATGAAACCTTTTTACAGAAAAAGTTTTCTACTATAAGAGACAATGCCTGTTATTGTGGTGGTGTTTTTTCTTCCTGACTAAAACTCCTACATCTCCAAAGCTAAGCACCACTCCACTTACACAAACATAGAAATCCATAGAAAACCTCATTTGGCATTTGCTGTTCAAATTGTTGACTTCAGGGAAGAACAAAATGGAGACCATTTCCATTGCATTGTCATGAAAGAATAGCACATGAGGAAAGAATAAAAGAGATTAAACAAAAAATCTTATCTGAGTAGGGGAGTTCACTGTGACTATAATGATAACTGTTTGTATCTGAAGGAAAGGATATAGATCTTCTCAGCTTAAGTGATATTGGATGGCTTTGTTAATAGTTCAAATATCAAATTGTACTTCTCAAAATGGATTTGACCAACTTTTCTTTTTTCACTGAATCATAAGGAACATGCCCCAAATTACTACTATTGTTGTTGAACTTAAGTTGGTGACAAATATATCTATTCCAAGAATTTTTAGATCTGTCCTCAGTGCTTCTTGGAGGGACAAACGAAATGATGGGGGGGGGGGCAGGGAGAGAAGCACTTATTGCTTAGCTTATCTTTTTTTTTTAATTTTGGCTAAACCTTTTCTTTCTTCTATCATAATTGCATATGGGTAGTATTTCTGGCCTCAACTAGGGTATCAATCTTCTAGGAAATGAACAATTATTTAAGGCATCTCAAAATACAATCAAATTTGAGACCTCATTTATACAAAACTTATTTAATTCCCACTTATCACCATTGCTATTGCCTGACTTCTGGATATTGGCTTTGTATTCACTTTGAATATATATTTATTCATTTATAACTGTGCATATAATAGAAGCTATTGAAGTTCCCTTCAATATTGTTCAGTATTGTTTCAGTTTTCTATCTATAGTGTCTACAAAGGGCTTGACACAAAAATCAATGTTTCTGAAGGAATTAATTAATCTGTGGGGAAGAGTTTGAATCAAGACATTTTTCAAAAAGATCCCCCAAAATGGTACTAGCTATTAAAAGATCTCTTTTACCATATGGTACACTGATGCACACTCACACACATGCATCTGTACATGCATATGCATGTTTATGCATGCACGTGTTATATGCATCCATATGTGTATAGATGTATGCAGGTACATATTCTATGTGTGTATAGATCTAGGGGAGGACAGAATATCAATTTTATATAACATATATAATATATCACATAGTATATTGTATAATATATTTTTATTATATATTATATCATCAATATTATTCAATGTTTATAATATTGATGATATGTTATATCACTAATAATATATTACGTTGATGTTCTTTTTTCCTCTGCATCTATGATTTTCCAAGATGGAAGGTCACAGTACATCAGTTCCTGCTCATCTTGTACTGCTCTTACCCAAACTCATATAAACTACATAACCAAAATATCTCAAACCATGAGACTTGGAAGGCACCTTAGGGATGAGCTAGTTAAGGCCATATTTTAATAAGAATCTCCTTTATAAACTTCTGGGGCAGCTAGGTGGTGTTGTGGATAGAGCACTGGCCCTGAAATTGGGAAAACCTGAGTTCAAATCTCACCTCAGACACTTACTAACTGTGTGACCATGGGCAAATGACTTAACCCCAATTGACTGAAACATCTGGGGCCATCTCCAGTCATCCAGTCATATCTTGCCACTAGAGCCAAATGGCTCTGGAGGAAAGAGTGAAGTTGGTGACCTTGCACGGCTTTCCCTCACTTAAATCCAATTCATTGCAAGTCATATCATTACCCAATGTCATGGTCTTCTTCAGGAACAAAGGGCAAGCAACAACAACCTTTATTTATAACTTCTAGATTTTATTTCAAGTCTTTAAAATAAACCAGAATTCATTAAGTCCCAAGGAATTCTTTCCTTACACTTCTGAACAATTATTATAAAGGGTCTTTTTTTTCTTGTTTTTTAACACTATCCTTAAATTGCCTCTTTGCAGCTTCCAGTCATCTCTCTTGGACCTGTTTTTGGATGCCTTTCAGAAAACTCTTATCCTGATTTCACATGATTACTTTCCAAATACTTAAGGACAGCTATGTAGGGCTTCTGTTTCCCAAGCTAAATGTCTCCATTTCCTTCAGTGATCCTCAAATGGCCCAAACTCATGTATTTGCTGTCCTATGTGTGCTCTCCAACTGATAAATTCTCTTCCTCAAATGTGGCATCTATAACTGAAAAAAAGAACCATAGATCCTCAGAGTTGCAAGGGATCCCATTAATCAAACACAAAAGACATCTTCCCGGGCAAGTAGGTGGCACAGTGGATAAAGCACTGGCACTGGATTCAGGAGGACGTGAGTTCAAATATGACCTCAGACACTTGACACTTAATAGCTATGTGACCCTGAGCAAGTCACTTAACCCTAATTGCTCTACAAAAAAACAAACAAAAAAAGACATCTTCCAAAATATTTTCCTCTATAACATATCATCCAGTCTCTACTTGATGACCTAAAATTCATTGGAACCCTACATATCCTTTAAGAGGCAGTCCATATTCTTTTTATTTAACTCCATTCTTTGGGAATTTTTCGCTTTACACAAAGCACAAATTTCTCACAGTGAATCCATACAATATGATGGACCTCCTCACTACATACAAATCTAGTTAATCAGATTTATGCTGCAAAGAAGAAGGAATTTGGTTCATTGTACAATGACAAAAACAATTTTTAGGCCTTGAAATTCGTAGGCATGTATATTATATATAGCAAAAATCAAAAACTACTTTTCTTTAGAGGATAGATAGTTTTTTAACATTTCAAGTTTTTATGAGTTTAGAAAATTCATCCATATTGTTGAATGTAGTTCTTGGTTTCATTTATGGCTGTGAGACAAGCAGTGTTGACTAGAGGGAGGGAGAGTACTATGGTAATTTTTTAAGACATTTGGATATTTTCCCAGCCAAAAGTACAATTCATTTCAACTATGTAAAAACTTCATATTTAAGGGATTATAGCTATAAATTCCTAGGCCAAGATTAAATGAGGGAATCTATTGACTTTATATGAAATTTGTTTCTTTAATAATTGTTCTTCTGAATTAAATAATTGGCTCTCCTAAAAATGAGAAATTACTAAAAATTAAAATTAAACAATAAACTGGATTTTTATTTATTTTTTAATATTATCTGCCATTTTATGGTGGGCTTTTAAAAAGGATAGTGGTCCTTCTGGGCATATGAAAATTATAAAGACTTCTCTTCGAGCTCTTAAATGTATCATAGGATAGTTGAGGGAAGTAAATTGGCTTTACAAATCTGGTTGTATCTTCTTTCTTTTTTCTTCTCTTTTCTTTTCTTTTCTTTCTTTTTTTCTTTTTGGTGAGGCCATTGGGGTTAAGTGACTTGCCCAGGGTCACACAGCTAGTAAGTGTCAAAGGTCTGAGGCCAGATTTGAACTCAGATCCTCCTGAATCCAGGGCTGGTGCTCTATCCATTGTGCCACCTAGCTGCCCCTCTGGTTGTATCTTCTGCCTAGGGAGAAAATGCTCAAAACACATAATATTCTCTCCGTGACACAAATGAATAGTTGGAACACAGTTGAATTAAAAAGGGATAGATGGGGGGCAGCTAAGTGGAACAGTGGATAAAGCACCGGCCCTGGATTCAGGAGGACCTGAGTTCAAATCCTGCCTCAGATACTTAACACTTACTGGCTGTGTGACCTTGGGAAAGTCGCTTAACCCTCATTGCCCACCAAAAAAAAAAATTGTTCAAAAAGGGATAGATGTAGATCAGTAATTTGCAAATTCTAATAACAAACACACACACATACATGCACACATTCACAGGCACACATACATATATATTCAAAATCCAGAATTTACAGCAGCCAGTTAATCACACAATCCTCTCCTAAATAGGTCACTCTCCAGCAACAAAATTTGGGGAATAAAGAACACAGTTTTCTTTCTACCAACTTGGCAATAAATGGAATTGTTCTGAGAGAGAGGAAGCCAGCAAAAGGCTCATATTCTTTCAATGGCCCTATTTGTAATAATATATTCCATTGAATTTACCTCTTTGTTATTGCACAAAGGTGTTGGAATTGAAGGGGAGAGGGAGGAATGCTAAATAAATAAATAAATAAATAAATAATTCCTGGGAATCACTAGATCACAAAAGGCAAGGCAAAGGAAAAAAAAAAGAATTACCTGTGCTCTTATAAAATTTCACACTCTTGAAAGTAGAGAATACCCTTTATCGATGATTATTAGTGATACACCAAATACTTCATAAATGATGTTTGAGAACAATCTTAGATAAAGTCAGTCCTTAAAGATAAAGACATTTGAACACTCCAGGTCCATATTTTTACTTCCCTTGCCTCACTGAGGTATTTGTGATGCTAAGTTCCCAGTATGGAAAGGACCCAGAGGAATCAGATGCCCTTGTATTTGCTGTCATAAGCTTGAGTTCTTCTCCTGCTATCCAAAGCAGCACCATTCATTATAGATTTTTTTAACAACTCCAGAAAGCTGTATGATATTCTAGAAACAGAGAAAATAATTCGACTATCTCTGCCCTTGACAAGTTAACATTCTACTAAAAATGAAGTAGTCAGGAAGTAGGAGAAGGGGTATATGGGAGGATTAGGTCAATTGCACAGATAAGTCAAATACAGATAAGAGGTGACCAAGAGTATTGGAGAGCTCTACATGAACCACTTCTGATGATATTGAGGATGGCAAGAACACTTTCAGGCAGTAGTGAGTTGTGGGACAAGGGGAATCAGAGAAGCACCCAAATTAAGGTTTGGAGAAAGCTAGAGATTCTGAAAAGAAATGAGGATAAGGAAATGGGTGCAACAAGTATGGTAAGGGGGGAAGCTAGGTGTCACAGTGGATAAAGCACCAGCCCTGGATTCAGGAGGACCTGAGTTCAAATCCAACCTCAGCCACTTGATACTTACTCCCTGTGTGATCCTGGACAAGTCACTTAACCCTCATTTCCCCACATAAATAAATGAATGAATTAATGAATGAATGAATGAGTGAATGACAATAAAGGGAAAGCTAGGTGGCACAGTGGATAGAGCACTGGCTCTGGAGTCAGGAGGACTTGAGTTCAAATCCGACCTCAGACAGTTGACACTTACTAGCTGTGTGACCCTGGGCAAGTTACTTAAACCACAAATGCCTCACTAAAAAAACAAGAGAGTTCTTAAAAAAATAAAGAATTATGCTAAGGCCTTTGTAAATGTTCAGAGAAGGGGAAGGCATAAAGAGTTTCACAAAGGATAATTGTCTAGTTTCACTGGAAGTGCAAATAAATGAAAATGTAAAGACAAGAACAAGGCTTTAGAAGAATGCTTCAAGTATACAGCAAGCAGCCAAGCCTGAAATGTAGATTCTTTTTCTAACTGTTGTTTTCTCAGTTGCAACCCTTTCCTTGATTGTCATTCCATTATTCTCAGTGATGGAAAGATATAACTAATTGAAAGTCTTACTTTCCCAAAGGGGCCATGGACAGACCCAGCAGGTTCTAAGCCAGCCAATCTCCCAGATAGTGATATGACTACTAGAAATTGGGGTTTAGGAGTGCTACAAGGAGCTACACAGAATTTTACATACTGCTTTTGTTTCATTCTCCATTGATGTCTCACAAAACTTCTATTAAACAACTACCAATATCATTATCACCATTTGGGGGATGAGAAAAATGAGAGGATTTAAGTGCTTTACTCACAGTGAGTGAATGGTATCAGAAGCAAGATTTGAATGTAAGCCTTTTTGTCTTCAAGTCCATCTCTCTATACCATGTTGTCCAAGTGACCTTTCTCTAACCATAGTTTCCTTACCTCTACTATTACCAAGGTGATACTGAAGAACTTAAATAACTTTCTTAGCTTTAAAAATTTATGATTCTAAGGTTTTACCCAGAAATCATGCCTATACTATATAACGAATAAGTCCCTTTTGTACAATCTTATCCATTGTACATGCATGCATAAGCTGTTAGCTTTATAATCTTTTGAGATTGGCTTAACATGCAAAATAATAGCTACCATTTATAGTGATTTCTATATACAAAGCAATAATTACGTACATTATATCACAGAAACCCCTTGAAATATATGCTATTTTATAGATGAAGAAACAGAGTCTCAGAGAGGTTGTGACTTGACTAGAGTCACTCATTCCATAGAAGAGGAAGAATCTGAGTCTAGGTTTTCTTGATTCCATGTCCAGTGCTATCCACTAAAACACACTGACTCTCTCTTATATGGTATCATTGCAGAGTTTAGTACTATTGACATCTGTCCATGACTCTGTTTTGTTTGATGATTTGCAAGTGTACTGTTCCTTACAGTTTATATTTTCTATTTCATCTGACTTTATTTCCTTGATTTATCGCACCCTTCTATAACAGTTTCAAAGATAGCATCCTCTTAAACTCATTTTGTAACAGAGCATTTCCTGTCCAAATCAATTACTCTAGCTTTAAAATAAGATGAGGCTCATTGTATCCTTATAGGTTCTGATGGCAAAGAAACTTATTTATCTTTATCTCATGTTCTATTAATTAGGTCTCATTCAAGTTCAACAGGTATTTATTATGTGATATAATAGACAAAACTTAGTATTTGACCTAAAGGGGGGGGGGGTCACATTTAATCCCTCTGCTTTGCATAAGGAAACTCCAGTCTGATTTCAAAAGTTCTATTCTTATTAAAGAACTTCAGAGGAGGAAATTCCCCAAGCATCTTCACAAATTAAGTTCAGCTTTTTAAAGTGTTCATTGTCAGAACTTTTTCTTTATTACTTAAATAGCAAAATTGCAGATTTCAGCTCATTTCCTTTTCTTTGATATTCAACAGTTACCAAGAGAAATCTGTTTGCTTATTAACCTTTTTATAGGGTTTTTTTCTCTAGCACTGCCCAATTTGGATGAAGGAGATAGCAGATAGGAGCTGGTGACAACATCAATATTCCCTGCCTACTTGCTAACTCGGGGTAAAAAAATACATAGTTTCTGCGACTGGTGTCTCTTCGCCCTCAGTAGGGATGCTCACAAGTGCAGCCAGATAGTCAGATGCACTTTCAACAGCTAAGTCATGCTACTTCTTCATAATATGTTCTCTTTAGAAGCTAAGTGGCCTTGGAGCTAAATGTAGTATGAAAAAAAAAATAATGCCCATCCAGACACATAAAAGCCTTCAAAAATCACCCTAACTTTAGACAGACATATACAAAAGGGATAAGTGGGTATAGCTTTTCCTTTACTGTACAGAAATAGTTTTACTGTAAATTTTGTTCTCTTACTTACCTTTGTGTCTCACAGAATTAATGTTTTGCTAATGTTCACACTCTTCCCTTTTTACTATAAACCATTTATAGGATCATAGATTTAAAGCTGGAAGAAATCTTCAGGTCATCTAACCTACACCTTCATTTTCTGTGTTTTATAAAATCCCTAACACAAATGCAATTGGGATTGTTCTACACCTGTTTAAATCAGAATTTATTTTTGCACAAATCTATGAGATCCTAAGGGAAACTGGTCACTGCAGCTAATCTATAGCTCATCTGTATGCTACAATCTTAAAGAATTGTCTAGGGCTCCAAGACTAGCCAGTATGTGTTAAGGTTTTAATCCAGAAGCACAAAAAATCCTGTAGCTTGGCATAGTGCCTTCCTACCCCTAGGTAAGATATATACAACTTTAACATAAAGTTCAAGGTCAAGAAATAGGATGAGGGGACATCTGGGTGGTACAGTGGATAAATCACTGGCCCTGGATTCTGGAGGATCTGAGTTCAAATCCGGCCTCACACACTTTACACTTAATAGCTATGTGGCCCTAGCTAGACAAGTCACTTAACCCTCATTACCCTTAAAAAAAAGAATGAAAAAACAAGCAAATAACATCATCAACAAAAACAAAAAGAATTAGACCATAAAAAGCTACTATGGTGGCAATGAAGACTAAGACATAAACTCAAAAGAAGATAATAGCTAAGAACAAAGCCTCAAAGAAAAAATGATTGGACCCAATTCTAAGAATTCCTGGAAAATTTAAAGAAAGAGATAAGAGTTGTAGAGGAAGAATTGAGAAAAGAAATGAATAATGTAAGAAAATTATATAAAAGACAATTGGCATTTTGGTAAAAGAGGCACAAAAATACTGAAGAAAATACCTTAAAAATAGAACTGGTCTGAATGGTTAAAAAAAAAAAAAAGCACAAAAAATAACTGAAGAAAATAACTCCTTAAAAGGTAGAATTGGCCAAATAGAAAAAAAAATATAAAAACTCACTGAAGAAAATATTTTTTTTTTTAAATTGGGGGCAACTAGATGGTACAGTGGTAAAGCATTGGCCCTGGATTCAGGAGTACCTGAGTTCAAATCCAGCCTCAGACACTTGATACTTACTAGCTGTGTGACCCTGGGCAAGTCACTTAACTCTCATTGCCCTGCAAAAAAACCAAAAAAATTAGCATTGAACAAGTAGAAGTTAATGAATCCACAAAACATCTAGAACCATTTTTTAAAGGTAAAAAGAACTGAAAAAATAAAGGAGACAATGTGAAATGTCTCATTGGAGAAACTGAACAGGAAAATGGATTGAGAAATGATAATCTAAAAATTATTGGACTTCATGAAAGCCAAGATAAAAATAGAAGAGTCTAAACATCATATTTCAATAAATTATCAAGGAAAGTAACTCTGATATCTTAGATCCAGAGGATAAAATGTAAATTGAAAGAATCCATGGATCACCTCCTAAAAGAGATCCTAAATGAAAACTCCCAGAAATATTATCATCAAATTCCAGAGCTCTCAGCCAAAGAGAAAATATTTCGAGCAGATAGGAAGAAATAATTAAAATATCAAGGAGCCACAATCAGGATCACACAAGATATAGTGGTTTTCACCTTAAAGGACTGGAGGACTTGGAATATGATATTCCATCAGGTAAACAGAGAGAGAGAGAGAGAGAGAGAGATGAACAAATGAATGAATGAGTGAGTGAATGAATGAATAATAAAAAATGAATAATAAAAAAATAAAAGGAACTTTCCTGAGTGGACAAGATCAGGCAATAACTTTGGGCATAGAGAGAATACTGAAAACCATCAGGATGAAGAATTCCTTACTGTTTGCCAGGACACATATTCTCAAAATACAGAATTATTGAAACAAAGAAAATGCCAACCATCAACAGAGCAAAAAAAAAATGCATGTAGAAAATACTAGTCTCAATCTATTCAAAAACAACAAATGGGACAGAACATTCAAATGGGACAAAAATGTAGAAAACTATAAACAAATAACATTGAACAACAAAATAATGTACCTTTAAATATTTATTGGGAAAAGATTATTTCAAAAATCAAACCTGAAAAGATTTACCAACAAAATTCACAAATAAAGCCGTTTTTACAAATATTGCAAGGTATATTCTAAACTGTTTGAAGGATATTTTTTAAAATGATAATAATTTGTTTTAAGCCAGTAATGACTTAGATGAAGAATGAGACATAATATTTTCTGACTGCAACAGAAATAATCAGATAATGGATCTAAACTTCATAATAATTTCTAATTAGTGAAGAAAACTGTGAAAAGCTAGCAATACATGTTTTAAGTAAACGTGGAATGCTCACAAAATGATTATATAATAGTTCATCCTTTCTATCCTAGAAGTCTTCTCACCTTAGAAGATTCCTTTTTTCTGTGACCTTTTTAGCCTGAAAGATCCCTCTTCACCTGACTTTCTGGACTTCTTCATGTCCCCAAATGGGTACCTTCCTAATAAACCACTCGACTTTTCAGCTCATTTTAATGTGTTATCTTCCCCCCATTAGAATTCAAGCCCCTTGAAGACAGGTCCTCCCTCACACATACACACTGCTGCTCCCTTCTTTTTATTTATTTTTTTTTCTGTTCTTAATACTGTGACTAGAACATGATAAGAAGTCAATAAATGCTTGCTCACTTGAAGAAGAAAAAAAATAAACAGCCCAAGTTTAGATAAATTGCCTTATTTTCAGTCATTCCTAGTTGGCAGCAAATAAACTAATACCTCTAAAAGCAAATGAGCATATGTGCACATGCTCTCTCTCTCTCTCTCTCTGTCTCTCTGTCTCTGTCTCTGTCTCTGTCTCTGTCTCTGTCTCTCTCTCTCTCTCTCTCTCTCTCTCTCTCTCACACACACACACACATACACACACACACACAGAATTGAAAAAGTCAAGATCAACTTTAAATGAAATACAAAAAAAAAAAAAATTGGCAGTCAAGATTCAATAGAAAGAAACCAAAAGTGGGCTAGGAGGGGTAAAAGTGGGGGAAACAAAACTCCTCCTCGCACCACTGGCATCTCTGTCACACCATCTGTCAAAAACAAAAGAGGGAAGCTTGGGAGACTACAGTTAGTACAAGGCATTGATCAAAGGGACAAGGGGATGGGATCAAAGGGAACAGAGTGAAGCGCTGATGCTGGGTAAAAGAATTTGGGCCTCAGAATTGATGAGAGGTTTCCACAGGATGGAGAGGGAAAGCTTTGATTAGTGCACCTTGTTTGAACTGCGGAGGCATCAAAGTGGCAAATGTGCCTGGATCAAATGGGGCAGAATGCGATGGGTAATGGAGCACTCGGCACTCACTCGAATTTAAGTAGGGCTGTTGATGATGTGGTAGAGAGTGATGCACACATATCCATCTGGCAGCTGGGAGGAAGAAAAGAAAAACAATTAGGAAGAGTTTTAATCACTTGAGAGCCAGCTGATTATGGCATTACCAAGGTTAAAATAGCATTACAAATCTTTGCATTGCTTGGCCAAAGAATTATTCTTAAATCATAAAGTAAACTACTAGGCTCTTTGCAATTTATGACATTCTCTTTATGTCCTCTCATCTCAGATTTCTATCATTTTTGTCACTTTATCTAGTTTGTAGCTTTGATCTTTCAGACACAGACCATTGCCAAATGTTGGTATTTGTTCTTATTTACCATTTTGTGCTATTCCCATAACGGAATGAACTTTAGGGAGTCTCTGAACAAGGGGTACTCATTCTGCCCTTAACTTCTATTTCAGTAAGACTGGCTCAGCAGGGATTTGGATGTCTCTGAGTGTCATTGGAATGCTACAGTTGAGTTTAAGACATCTGTCTGTCTTATCTCACTCAATCCACACCCACCCACAATTTTACAATAGAAGTGTTGTATGAATCTGTACTTTTAAGTGGCAAGAGTTATATTATTATATTATTGAAAAGATATATGATGAAATCTGTCCTATAATATTCAGTGTTGAATTATTCAATAATGGATTTTAAAAGGAAAATATAAAGATTTTTTTTAACTACTATAGGACTATTATAAAATGAAGTGCCATTTCTTTTCAAAATTCACATTTCTGTCACTAACACTGTTTCTGAATTAATTCTCCTAATGTTTTCATTTTTTCTTGGACTGTATTTTTTTTCAAATTTTAAATGATTTGGTTCAACCAATTTTTGTTGCGCCTACAAAAATAAAATTTGGGGAAAAAATCACATCACTTTTCCTCTCCAGCTCTATATCTATACCTTACAGGCAAATTATTTTTGTATGTAATAATTTTAAATTCAGAGTATTAGCATTCAAAGAAATGCATGATCAGAAAAAAAGATAGGCCTATCTAGTACTAAAAATAGGGGATAATCAATGGATAGTCTCTGTTCTCCACTGATCTCTACAGTGCCAAGAATTATAAGAAACCTGTATTGTTGAAAAGACCCTCTGTCATCTCTTTACTAGAGAGCATAGAGACAAGTTACAAAGGCTAGGCAAACCCAAATTGGTGGTAACCTGCACACTTGGAGAGTGTGCTCACATCAAGGAAAGTACAAATATATCAAAGTAAATATAAATTGGCCAACATGAAGGCCTACATAACAAAGTAGATAACATTCTAATTCTTTAACCTCTGTTATGTCTATTTTGGAGTAGCATTTTTTTAAATCAATACATTCTTTTTTTTTTTTTTTTTTTTTTTTGCGGGGCAATTGGGGTTAAGTGACTTGCCCAGGGTCACACAGCTAGTAAGTGTTTAAGTGTCTGAGGCCGGATTTGAACTCAGGTGCCCCTTAATCCAGGGCCAGTACTCTATCTACTGCGCCACCTAGCTGCCCCTAAATCAATACATTCTTAATCTATTTCTCTCCTAAATGTAAGCCTTCATTTGAGCCACTTGCTAAAAGATTGGGGAAAATAAGGACAATTGGAGGAAGGAATTCTTTTCTAGGCAAAGCAGCCCGATGTGTGTGAGTAGTTATATTTGAAGGCTGTTGATGTTAGTGATGCTTTAATGCTGAGCTTATTAAGGAAAATAAAAATAAACTTAGAATGAGGTAAAGTACAAATGTCATCTACTGGTGCTACTAGAGCTCTCACTGATCTTTGCCATAGAGTCAAAGGATTCATGTTATTGAGTTGTTTGGAAGCAAAGAATGATTATTCTTCCTTCATCAAATAATACACCATCAAAAGCATTGAAAGGAGTACCCAGATTCAATTTATTTCAGTTCAACAAACATATTTATTCCTTCTCTTCTCTCATGCCTGAGCTCTCTCCAGATTCCTCCTAGTCCCCCATACTTGATGAATTGTCACCCGAGATAAAGTTCAATGCTGAGACCCTCCCATAGTGAATGATAACTGGCTCCCCAAGACCACACTTTGAGGAACAACTCTAGACATGTTTCACCTTACTCAAGCCTGGAGTCTCTCTCCAAACTCTTCCTCCTCCCCTGCTGCTACAGTGCCTCCCTTTCCAGCTCCCACTTATATATTACCTCCCCAGATTCAAATGTAAGCTCTTTGAAGCTAGGAACTGTCTTACTTGTATTTGTGTTTCTGGCTCTGAGCACACTACGTGGCACATAGTAAGTCCTCAAAAATTACCTTATAAAGGATATCCCAAGAGTCTTTTGGGACACATGCCTAACTACCTTATTAAGTACCTACTATGTATAAGCAGTAGGCTAGCCACTGGTAATATAAAGACTTTAATAAAAAAAAGGAAAGAAAAATAAACCCTCTCCTCAAGAAACTTATACTTTATAAAGGAATATAAATAAGCAAAAACATATCATGGGATCTGGAATCTGATACCCTGGATTTTAATCTAGACTCTAACACTTAATAATTATATGATCTTTGAAAAGTCATTTAACATCTTAGGGTCTCAATTACTTTATCCATAATATGAGGGGTTGACTATAATAGTGGTTTGTCAACCTCAAATAGAAATGGGGGCCACTAAACCATACATCAGGATTCCTCTTTATCTATGTTCTATTATATTTTTAAAGGCTGCAGCAATGAAAACAGTATTGGATACCCCTGGACTACATGACCTCTGAGGTCCTTTCCTAGAAGTAAATACAAGATAATTTAAGGAAGGAAAAAGGTATAGCTAGCAGAGTAAATAAAAGCTTCTATTAGGAGGTAACTTTGGCAGAAGGTAAGGATTCTGTTTTGTTTTGTTTTGTTTTTTTGGTGTGAGGCAATTGGGGTTAAGTGACTTGCCCAGGATCACACAGCTAGTAAGTGTTAAGGGTCTGAGGCCAGATTTGAACTCTGGTCCTCCTGAATCCAGAGCCGGTGCTCTATCCATTGTGCCACCTACCTGCCCCAGAAGGTAAGGATTCTAAGAGGCAGAGATGAGGGAGAACTTCCGGGGAGGAGCACATCGCTCCCTCCTATACCTCTGTAGAAGTATAGATGTGGGAGATGGAAATGCTAACTTTGGGGAGGAGTAGGTAGGTCAGTTTTGCCAGCACATTAAGTAAATAAAGAGAAATAATGTGAGATGACTCTGGAAAGTTTTAGCTGGATTCAGAATATAAAGGACTTTAAATGTCAAATTAAGGAGGTACATTTTTCTGGAGAGACAGTCTTAAGCAGCCAAAGATTCTTGAGCGTGTAAGGTATGTGTCCAAGCCTGTGCTTTAGGAAGATTATTTTAACAGTCATATGGAAGATGGATTGGAAAGGGCAGCAAATGAAAATTAGTTCATTTAGGAAGCTCTTATAATTGCTTAGGCAAGAGATAGTGATGTCTTGAACTAGGTTGTTGACTATATGAGCAGAAGAAAGGTAAGATGTAAGTAATGTATCCCAGACGTGCCCTGAAGCATTAAAATACATAATAAAGCTTATCAACAGTATTCGTATGTTAGAACCAATCTTAGAATCAGGAACAACTGAATTCTATTCTACTTCTGACTTATATTGTCTATATAACCCCAAATGAGTCACTTAACCTCTGAGGACTCCAGGAAATAATCTAAGACTATGAGTTGCAGAGGAGGTACAGATCTGCACTGATAGAAGGACTTCCTTACTGGGCACCCTAAAGAAATCACAATCCAAAACCAAGTTGTGGTTTTTTTGTTTGTTTCTTGATTTAATTAACTTTAGAGTCAATTAACACATTAATAATCCCGATTAGATAATTCAGATATTTTACAAAAAGGCATTCATATGCTCAAAATAGGTACATTTCCCCTAGAGCTTGCAATCCTAGGTGCTTGTACTATATTTACAATTACAAACAGGCTGATGGAGAATTAAGCTTATTGTTTAATAGGCATCTAGTTGGCTTACTAGATAATCACTGGATTTGGAATCAGAAATGCTTGAGCTCTAAACCTACCTCAGTTTCTTCATCTATAAAATGGGAGTGGAAATATCATCTACCTCACAAGAGTTCTGAGGACATAAAGAAATAAAATATGCAAAGCACTTTTGCAGACCTTAAAATGCTACATAAATAATAATAATTATTATTATTATTCATTTTCTTTTCTCAGTAGAATTCTTACAAATGTTGCTCATTCCCTTGCCATTCTTACCTCCTGTGCTGTATTTCTGCTCTCATAATTCTCCCTTGAGGCTTCTGCATGGATTACGAGCTAGCAAAACCTTTGTCGGAAACATTGGTGATTTGCTCTCCTCAGAGCGGCAGGGGGCAGAGAAACCTAGAGTCTTTACCTCATGAGCATTGCTACCCACAGAGCAACCCTAATTGCACATCTGTTCTCACAGGTCGTTGGATAATGTGTGTGTTTGGTTTATGTTACATTTGGCTTTTCAGCAATTGTATCCTGGGGATCAGCCTCGTGTTCTATCACAAAGGTGGGAGCAGAGAAGGTGAAGTTTAATGAGAGCCTTCTTTGGTTAGTTACATTTTAATTCTGAAGTCCATAGCAATTAGTTCAAGAGAGTGGAATGGATTGGCACATTTTACATTTTAAAATATGATGCTGATAAATATGTCTGGAAGGGAGGGACAATTCTTTAATATGTAGCTGTACTAGTAGATCTCCATTTCCAGAACTATGAATTTACATGCTCATCATCAGATCATAGGACCAGAGATTTAGAACTCGTAGCCATCTATTCCAATCCCCTTTAATAAGCTTCTTTCACCATTGATTACAAGTGATCAACTAAGAAGTTAGAGCTATGAATCAGAAAAGAGCCCTTCCCCACTTCCACTTATCTGTGCAATTTAATAGGTTTCTTAAAATTTCACCAAGTGGAGAGGTTCTTTGAGAACATAGAATTTCAAAGATGGTAGTAAATTTGGCAAACAGAAGGTTAGAACAATTATAGCATAGAGCTGATTGACTTATTCAACCCCCTTCAAATAAATGAGGTGATATCTAATCAATCAGTTATAGGTCTTAGATTAAGTGTGAAAAGGAGTCAATAACCATTTGATGAAGTGAAATGCCACCAGGCAAGAAGTTTGTTCCAACTGACGGAGTGATTTTGTCACACTCCCTCTGGGTCCTGTTTAAAAGCATCAAGTTAGCTGGAATAAAGGGTTTCCAGAAATTGGAGCAATCGCAGCTCTTTCAAGTAATAAATCCTGAGGAGGAGTCACCCAGGGGGTCAGCTTCAGGCTTGTCAAGGTCTCCTCCTCCCCACCTTTTCCTCTTCCCTACAGACAATTTTGTATCTTCAAAGGGCTCAGAGGATTTTGGATTTCTGATTATCTATCAGGACACCAGTGAGGCTTTGGGTCTTCCTTCCCTTTCCCACCTCAACCTTGATCTGAAGAGAACTTTCAAATTTTAAAAGGACCCAAGTATTTTGAACTTCTGCTCTTCTCATTAGCATCCTAGCATTGCTCCCCCAAGAGGGCAGTGGGTGGTGTCATTTTCCATATTCTGTGCTAAGGGCAGACTAGACACAGATTCACCATGGCTCAAGCGAATTTCTCGAGCACCACACAAATGAAAGAAAAGGGTTTCTGCCACAAGGAGCCATGAGTAACCCTTCTGGCACATGAACTCTCTTGATTTGAACCCATTTTCCTTTTGACTCCACATACTTGTGGAAGAGTGTTTTCCCAATTTCTGAAGGAGAAGGAGGCTTACAAATTGCTCTAATTCTCTTGTTTTAGTAAATATTCCTATCTAAAAGATACATAAACCTGGCTGACTCATTCTCATAATCAAAGTTGGGGAAGAGGAATACATTGGAAGCTTGAGTCAACGGCATTAGAGAATCACTTCTGACCCCTCAGGGGTCATCCCACACATCTAAAACCAATGCCCAGAACCCTCAAGGGTATGTAGTTTTACTCTGGGACCTAAAAAGCATCTTTAGGAGTTATAAACCGGATCCTTAGAGCTTATGAGGCCATGCAAGAAGGAACCATATAACAAAGAGTGACACAAGGGACTTCAGAGTATAAGTCAGACATGGAAGAGCCCTTAGAACAAAGAAGGTCAGAGTTAGCAGGGACCTTAGAATACCATGTCAAAGATGAAAGGACCTTTATAAGGTATCATGGGTAGAAGGAACCTTAGAGATTATCTCAAGGAATCTTTTCATTTTTTAACTGACAAAACTGGTATGCAAAGGAGGTTGCAGCTTTATTAAACAAATACTCAGCATTAATTCATTCATTCATCAAATATATCATGTCTACTACTACAAATAATTGAGTACAACATAGTGAGTGCTATGGAAGATCCAAAGTTTAGATAAGACCTAATACTTTTAATCATGGAGTTGGGGATAAGACACTAAGACAAAGAATCACAATAGAAAACAATACTTAGGTAAGTTGTTGTTGCTCATGTTTGGTTGTTCAGTCATGTCTGACTTTGTGACCCCATGAATCATAGCATGCCAGGCTCTTCTATCCTCCACTAACTCTCAAAGTCTGTCCAGATTCTCATTCATTGTTTCTACAATACTCTCTATCCATCTCATCATCTTCCATCCCCTTCTCCTTTGGCTTTTCTTTCTTTTTTTTTTTTTCTTTTTCTCTCTCTCTCTCTTTTTTTTTTTTTTTTTTTTTTTTTTTTGCGGGGCAATGGGGGTTAAGTGACTTGCCCAGGGTCACACAGCTAGTAAGTGTCAGGTGTCTGAGGCCGGATTTTAACTCAGGTACTCCTGAATCCAGGGTCGGTGCTTTATCCACTGTGCCACCTAGCTGCCCCCCTCCTTTGGCTTTTAATCTTTCCCAGTATAAGTCTTTTCCAATGAGTCCCATCTTCTCATTATATGGCCAAGGTAATTAAGCTTCAGCTTCAGTATTTGACCTTCCAATGAATAGCCTGAATTAATTTCTTTAATTATTGACTGATTTGATCTCCTGTCCAAAGTCTTCTCCAGCATTACAATTTAAAAGCATAGATTCTATGGTGCTCAGCTTTCCTTATAGTCCAGCTCTCACAGCCATACATCGCTACTGGTAAAACCACAGACTTGACTATATGGCCCTGTGTCAGCAAGGTAACGTTTCTACTTTTTAACATTCTGTCCAGATTTGTCATAGCTTTCCTTTCAGTGAGTAAGGCTTTTAATTTCATGGCTACAATCTGCAGTGTCTTTGTCTTCAGTGATCTTTGAGCCCAAGAATATAAAATCTAACACTGCTTCCATTTCTTCTCCCTCTATTTGCCAGGAAGTGATGGGACCAGTCATTGAGATCTTAAGTTTTGGCTTTTTTTGTGTTTATGTTAAGCTTCAAGCCAGCTTTTGCACTCCCCTTTTACACCCTCATCAAGAGGCTTCTGAATTCTTCTTCCCTTTCTGCCATCAGATTGGTATTATTTATATATCTGAGATTGTTGATATTTCTCCTAGCAACATTAATTCCAGCTTTTGATTCATTCAGTCTGGCATTTCACCTGATGTATTTTGCATATAAGTCACATTATTTTGTTGTGATCCACACAGTCAAAAGCTTTCATGTAGCCAATACAGCAGAAGTAGATGCTTCCCTGCTCCCCCAGAGCTCCCTTGTTTTCTTCATAATCTAGCTAATGTTGAGGAACCCAGGCAAATAGCATTAAGTGACTTATCCAGGGTCATATATCTAGTAAGTTTCTGAGGCCGAATTTGAACTCAGAAAGATGAGTCTTCCTGATTCTAAGCCCAGGGCTCTATTATATGGTGCCACCTACCTGCCTATGTACAGATAGGGTCTAATTAAAACTAACCCATGACTCTTTAGGATCAAAGTATAAAACTAACCCTGATTCACAACTTTGGACACTTTTCCTATGGCAGGAGGAAGCCTCTATTTGATTTTCAGCTATTTCATTCCTCCCTCTTCCGGAAGTGCATGGTTTGAGAAATGCTAAAGGCATTACAGAGGTTTTGGTGGGGCTAAGTAGATATCAGCACATTAACAAGGATTTCTGGCAAACAAGAAGTAATATAAGAGAGATTATTAAGGAGAGTTGAAACTGGAAGAGTTCTTACAGCAAGAGGTTACAATACAAGTTGGATCATCCTAGTGACGAATAGGCATCCACAAGATAAATTTTAAAATTCAGAGGAAGACCTCCAATGCATTGTGATCGGTAAATGAAGGATTTACAGAAAGACATAGACTACAATTACACAGGATGAGAAGGTAAAGAAGTCCCATGATCTGTATCACAATATCTACCATTTCTATATCACTTTAAAGTCTTTAATAAATATAATCTCATTTGATTCCCACAAGCCTGGGAGATAAGTATAATTATTAATCTCCATTTTAAAGTTGTTGGAGCTGAAACTCAAAAAGATTGTGCCTTGCCCAGGGTCACACAGTTAAGTAAATACCTGAAGGTAGATTTGGACTTGTCTTCCTGACTCTAGGCCCAGCTTTCTTTCCACTGCGCTACCTTGTTCCATTTAAGAAGCATGTTATAGTTACACAGTTGTAATTTTTTTGGGTGGTGGGGTGGAGGTTCAGACCTATGATTTCATCAGTGTAGGGAACTTCTGCCATGGAAAGTCCCTCCCAGGGCAGATCAACAAATTATCTGTAACTTCCCAATATAGACTTAGAGTTGTAAGAAATTTTAGCATTCATCTGGCCTAGCCCCCTCATTTTATAGATAAGAAAACTGAGGGTAGCATTGGAAAATTTTCTAGGACACAGAAATTAAGTGACTTGCCCACAGTCATATAGCCAGTATATTTTGGAGACAGGACTTGAACTCAGCTCTGTCTTCTAAATGTTCCACATGCTTACACTAATGAAAGCAAAGATATTATAGCATCATAGTATTTATATATATCTAGTGTTTGAAAAAAATTTCGATGTCATGTTATCTAATCCTTTCATTATACCTATTGATTGTGGAAATAAGGCCCAGAAAGTTTAGTTGAAGTGTATTATCTCCATGATGACAATTTATCAGTTTAAGGAACTGTTGTTAATGTACATGATTAATTTGACATCTTAGAGACATAGCCTTGTATTTTCTGAGTACATATTTATAATATAGAAATTATTTCTAGTTAGTTATTTAAATATTGCAGTATTAGTCAATATTTCCTTAATACATGTGAAAGGGCCTTCCAGGTACTTAAAATCTATGAAGAGAAGCATAATATAGTAGAGCAATTACTAGGTTTTGTCAGTTGGAAGTCATGGGTTTTAATTTCATGTCTGGTACTTGTTATCTATGTGAGATTGAATAAATCCTTTAGTTTCCCTGAATCTTAGCTTCTTCATCTATAAATTGAACTAGTTTGGTAGATGACCTCTAATGTTCCTTCCAACTTTCAATCTGCTCTTATCTGTTAGGAACAAAAATGTTTTTTCTATAATCATTTGAATTTATCAGATTTCTGTGAGTAAAGGTGGAAGAACTGGTTTATTTACGAGTATAAATAAAAGAATTGTATCCCTGAAACGGTATGACTATTGTTCTTTGACAAGAAAGTAATCCCTTTATTAGTTTGTGAGCTTCTTGAGGTCAGGGTCTTGTCTTTTGCCTTTATTTGTATACCTAGCTCTTAGTATAGTACTTGGCATGTAGAAGGAACTTAATAAATGTTTGTGGGGTTTTTTTTTATTTTTTACTTATTCTAAATCTCTACTACTCCTTAATTACATAGGTGTCCTTCTGTGTCTGTTCCTGTGCCTGCCTGCATGTATGTATACACATACCAGACACATATAAATAGATGGATATACATATATGATTTAAGTGTTGGTATGTATATATACATATAAACATTTATATATGTATATTTGTATATACATATATATATATATATCTGGCATATGTGTGTGTGTTTTAGGTAAATTTTATTGATTCCTTTTATGTTTATATTATATTCATTTATTTATATAGTGTCTTTTCCTACTACTATTGTCAGTCAGCTTTCCCTTGAGACAAGTAGAGTTAAGTGAAACCGACAGACACAGAAACTGTGTCTATTGCTGTAAGCAACATTACACACTCACAGTCCACCACCTCTCCAGGGAAGGCAGAGTTCATTTTCTCATTTCTTCTCCACATCCAAGACTGGGTCATAGAGTTACATAAGATTCAGATGCCTACTTCTATTCTTCATTTGTTTTTCTATGCCATTTACTTTTCTAAAATATACAAATTCCTTATAAATTCTCCCTCCTAACTAAGGAAAGCAGCTAAAGAAAAACCAACCTACAAGATGACTATACCAACATATGCAACATTTAATACCTACAGTCTCTTATATCTAGCTCAAGAAGGGAGTACATAATGTATTTCATCATTTGATCCTTGGAATCTCAATTAATCTTAGTTCAACTGCCTTTTAGTTTTGTTTTCACTTGCATTTTTCTAGTCATTCCATATATTGTCCCCCTGGTTCTATTTCATTTGTTCTATATCAGTTCCTATAAATCTCTCATTATTCTGAAGCTCACCTCTGCATCATTTCTTATGTATGACATCAATTTCATTTTTAGGCTAGTAGGACATAAAGGTGGTGGAGCCCTTATAGATTGTCTAGCTCAATCAATCCGATATTTTATGGATAAAGAATGAGAGCGCTAGAAAAGTTAAATGGTTTGTGTAATGTCACCCAGATTTCAATTCATTCATTCATTCATTCATTCATTCATTCATTCATTCAAGAAATAACTACTAAATACCTACTATGCACAAAATATTCTCTCCCCTCTGCTGTGACATGCTGCTAATCTAATGCTAGAGGAATAATAGCTACCATTTAAATAGAACTTTAAGGTTTATAAAGCACTTTATATTTGTTAGTTCACTTTGAAAAAAGTATTTTAGTTTTGGTTGTCTATTTTTGTACTGTGTCTATAATACAGAGTTTCAGTTAGTAGGCTGATTGGCTTGGGTTATTCATATGAGAGAGAAAGAAAGGAAGAAAGTATCTGCCATAAAAGTGCTTGTCTTTCTTAGGCATTTCCAGAAATCCCAGCTCCCACTCTTCAAATTATTGTTTTTAGTAGCCGTTGTATCTTCTCAGGGACCATGGGGAGCTACAGGGTGGGCCAAAAGTCATGAAGGGGTTTCAATATTTAATAACTCCTTTATTTTTTGTTTTTAACTTACAATACCATAGAATCACATACAGCACATATAGGAAAATATTACATTATGTGTGAAAAATCAAATCTTTTAAATGTCAAAAAATAAAGAAAACATAATTTTTAAAAAGTTATTAAAACCTTATGACTTTTGATGTGCCCTGCATGTCTTGATTTCTGTTGTCTCTGAACCTGGCAAGCCCTGAGTACCTAGGTGGGGATCATCGGCACTTGTCTCCTGATCAAGGCAAGCACTTCATTCTTTCTGATGATTTATACTAATACAATTATATCCTGCAGGCTTCTGCCAAACATGTGGCCCTAAAATTACTTTGTTTTGCATGTCTTTCTGATGACATATATCTACCAATCATGATAACACTAAATGCAGGAAATCAAATCAATTTCTCATCTTTCCAGGATTCTAAAATGAAATCATGTAGACTGGAGTGCCTTCTTTCTTTATTAGTGTTTCATTACTAAGTAGTAGACTTGTCTATTACATTAGGTATTATTAGTCAATAATTTTATTCCCTTAACCAGTAAAGTGTGTTGGGCCTACAAGTGTTTGGTCACTTGTGTAAATTAGACATTATGCTTTGGTTTTGCTTGGTAAATTCTCATCATTCTAAAGTCTTTGGCTATTTGGGGAATATAAGAAATATTCAAGCAAATATTGACCTTTTTTTTCTCATATGTGAGGAAATGGGGAATGGTCTCCTCTCAATAAGGATATAATAGTCTCCATTCTAATTATACTCCTCTGGACCTGTCTGAGGACAAGGGTCTCAGTCCCCCTCCTTCTGCTCCAGCAAACAAGATTACATGGTTCAAGGAGCCCTGAGCTGGTCTCAATTAGGGCCTCTCCTGGGCTGTGTCCATATAAGGGAAGATTGAAGAAAGGTCCCTATGTCACCTCCCCCATTGGCTAAAAACCCAAAGAATAATTATGGAAATGAGGGTTAGGAATACTACATTCAGGTTGGCTAGTTTTTGCATGTAGATTGTAACCCCTGAGTAATTGACCAGTGATGAAAAAGGGGAGGGTTGATTCGCGTTAGGGACCAGGGGTTAAAACTGGGCTTGCGAGCCTCCATTCTTTGCACCCACCAGCTGCACACTGGCTTGGCCATTCTCGTGAGAATGACAATAAATGAGCCTTTGACACATCACCACCTCTGAGTTCCAGAGAATTATTGAGCAGGAGTCATTTCCTCTCATCATAGAATCACAGATTCCGAGTTGGAAGGGAACTTAGAGATCATGAAGTATGACCTCATTTTACAGATGGGGAAACAGGTCATATGGGTAGCAAGCAACAGAATTGAGATTCAAACTTAGGTCTTCGCTCTACAGTTCCTAAGCTCTTTGTATTGTACCACACTGTTTTGGGGGGAGCAATAGAGAATTTTAGGGAAAAAAAAACTGTCCTGCTAGCTATTCCTGTATGTGACATTCCATCACCTGCCCATATCTATGCCCAAGTTATTACCCTTGTGTAGAATACTCTATCCTCTTTCTTCTGGAGTCTCCAGATTTCCTCCAGGGCACAGATCAGGTACCACCTGCAGCCCCAACCCTTTCCTGATTTCCCCAGTTATCATTACTCTATCTCTTATAAATTTATTTGTGTGACATGTACATTCTATAGCTGACTAGGAAAAGTGAGCTCTATGGGGTCTGAGATTGTTTCATTTTTGTCTTTGCATTCCCAGTACCTAGTAGAGTGCCTGGCTCATAGCAGGAACTTATTCAGATCTTTGTTGAATTGAATTGAATTGAATTGAACTAATAATCATTTCTGAATGTCCCCTCCAATTAGTAAACAAACTGAAATACCAGTCTAGAGAGCTACTAGAAAAGGTAACTTATTTAAGTAGATAAGAAAACATAAAGTCAGAAACTGTAAAAAGGGTTGTTACCCCCTTTTTGTGCCTAAGGCAGAGCTGCTAGGAGCTCAGATTTGGCTTTTTCCTTGTGGCCTGTCTGCTTTCTTCAGCAATCTTTAGTTTAATAAGCAGAACAGGAAGAACCGAATTCTATTGTGTGAAACAGCAGGTCAGCATTTGCTCTGGGTCTGATTCAGACCGTTTTCAAAAAAAAAATCAGGTTTTCTCTCACACACAACAGTTTAAAGCTTTTTCCTGCTCTTAAGTGTGTTAGTCAGTGTTTTACAGGACTGCGGAGAAAGTAACAAGATTAGAATTTTCACTTTTTCCTATGCGCTGTCCTCAATTTTTTTTTCACATATTCTTTATGAGTGCAATGAGAAGGTAAAAATAACACCACCCTTCCTCCACTACAACTGAATGAACTTAAATGACTCTCAGGCCTTTTCAGTTCATCACACTAATAATTTCCAATAATTTGGGGTGGGATGGACATTGTTTTTTGTTTTTGTTTTTTAGTTTAAGGTATTAATTGGCTTAGTAAGTGATCTAGAGAGTCAGAGAAAGAACTAAAATGAGGTTTTCCTCAGTTGGGCATAGTGGCTATGGTGCTAACCCTAAATCAGAAAGACCAGGGTTCCAGCTCTGCCTCTGAAACATACTGACTGGGACATCAAGGGCAAATAAATTAATATCCCAGTGTCTCTTAACAGTTCTCTGAGTTATTGAGAAGTTATGGCTCTGCCAGAGGAAGATTTTCCACACAAGAGAGTCTTCTATGCTGATGAAACTAAAAGGAAAAAAAATCTGTTCCTTTTTATTGGTTAAATAATGAACATGTAGAAGACAGTCCCTATTCTATAAGAATATGTGTTCAAATCAAGAATTAAGAGTAAGCTATGGGGGGGGTGGTGGCATCTAGGTGACGCAGTTGATAAAGCACCAGCCCTGGATTCAAGAGGACCTAAGTTCAAATCTGGCCTCAGACACTTGACACTTACTAGCTGTGTGACCTTGGGCAAGTCACTTAACCCTCATTACTTTGCCCCCCCCCCAAAAAAAGTCTTCTTTATCAATAGTTTTATCCACCACTCTTTTATTTTCTGGAAGTAAACAAAGAATATAGTAAACTATCTGAATTAAGCAACATAACTGCCTATCATGCATAAAATGTTAAGGCAATTATTAAGGCAATACACGACAAGAAATAGGTGACTGAAGAAAAATTCTGTGTGTGTGTGTGTGTGTGTGTGTGTGTGTGTGTGTGTGTGTGTGTATAAAACCTTTTTTGGATAACTGCCTCCCTCTCTACAACCCTTTATTTATGGGGAGAGAGAAAAAATATTTATAGACAGAACGAAAAATGCATTGCAATGAAAAAGAGCCTTGGAAAGCACACACAGCTCAAATTTCATTGCAACAAATCTTTTTAGTAGAAAGAGACTAGATGTGGTGTCAACGTACCTACGTTGAAGACCTCGCTAGACTCTTTCCTAGCTGTGGGGCCTACATCTCGTCATTACTCCCCTCTGAACCCGTCTCTTCCTATGTGAAATGAAATTATGGGACCAAGTGATCTATAAGGTGTTTTCCAGGTCTAAATGTAGAGTCTTCGATTTCTAAGTTCCAACCTCCTCATTTCAAGCAATATTTAATATATTTACTTTTCAAGTGTTCTAACCACTCCTTTTAAATTGTAACTGGTCATCAGTAGCTTTGGGGAAAGCCTTAGAATTCCTAGATTCTTCCCATACTCCCAATTCAAATATGAGTCTACAATTATCTGAGTCTAATTAGTTCAGGTCATTCATTTACTATATTCTGCGTTCATTAGGTGTTGTATTCATCATGAGCCAGCTCTTTGGATCATACATTTAGAGCTGGAAGGGACTTTAGAGACTGATATGGGGAAAATGGGGTAGGGGGTTTGGGTAAGGGTAGCAGTTTGGGGTCCTTAGGAATTCCTCTTTAAAGAATTACACCCTCTTGCACACAAAAGCAGTTAGAATAAGGTAGTAGTTTATTTAGGGGCTGGGGAAGGGAAGGGAAACCATGAAAGAAATCCTTGGACTTCTCATGGGGAGAAAGGCATGGCACAGAGCGTGGCTCTGAGATACCAATCTCCTCGAAAAGGAGACCAGCAGGTACTTTTATAGAGGACTGATCGGGGTGACCATCTGACTGTGGAAAGTTCCCTTAGTGAGGGAGGACCATCCCCCACTGGTGGTGACTGGAGGAGTTGGGTGAGAGGTGGCCCTAGATCTCTCAAGCCATCTCTCTCCTCAGGACACAAAGGCAGCAGCCACACCTGATCATATCGCACCAGGGGTGAGGGAGACTAGAATGAAGGGTGGGGGTCCTGGAGCTAGTTGGTTCCACTTATCTCTTTGGATGTGTCTGTCCTTTGGATTAGTTTCTCAAGGAGAAGGTTCTTTGATGTGCCCCAGAGAACTTCTGGGGTGCTCTGGGCCCATAACAAGACCATCAAAAGCAACCCCCTCATTTTATAGGTGTAGAAACTGAGACTAGGGCCTCATGCAATGATTTGCCATACCTTCTTTGCTAACATTTAAAGGAATGCTATTTCTATCATAAATTAATTCATTTATTCACCAAAAGATTAAATATTGCCATTTTTGACTATGCTGATCAGTAATTGCTAAAATTGTATTTTTCTCCAAAGAAGTTGTTAGGAATACAGTATGGAAAAACAGTTATTCTCAATCTCTTTAGTGTGAATGCATATTTTCTGGAATTATAAAAATGACAGTATATCTCATGCCTTTATATCAAGGATATTTTTACCTGGTATGAAAGTGTGTGCTTCTAATGACTAATCAATGAATGAAGGGGATGGGTGAGAAAATCTAATGAGTCTATTTCTAACCCTAATTTCCTAATTTCTGCAATAGAACTCTCCATGTTCCTAATGCTTTTCACAGCATAAATGCACTTTTGATGTTCTAATCAGATCTGGCTCTGTGTGGGTCAGAAAGCTCCTGCCCTGAGTGGTATCCCTTAATTCATTAAGATTTTAATCATTTTAAGGGCATTTTGCCTGTTAACCATGAAAGAAAAATTTCCTCAGTAGTTTTACTCAGCATGGTTTTAGCATTAAAGTGATCCTGATGAGATACTGGATAATACTTCACATTCCCAGTAATGCATGAGCTGGTAAATAGGCACAGGTCTGGGCATAACGTTACATATAATTTCACTAATTTCGTTTTATTGTTTTGTTTGGAGGGAGGGTGTTTTATGCAATTTCATCAAAAATACATTTCAGATATTATCCACCATCTATTCTCCTCAAGAAAAATTCCCTCTCAAACTATTTTGTAAAAGAAAAGCTTTCATCAAAGTCCTATACTGATGATTTAGCATACCTTGATGCTGACTTTATATTCTATATGCTAGCAGAGTACAACCTCTGGCAGGCCCTACTATGTTAAAATGGCTCTGATGAGAAGCCCAGAATGGATAGCTGATCTGCCATGCATTCAGCAATACAACTAAACCTGATGAAGCTCAAGATCAGGCTGGCCACGGGTATTCTTCTGGTCTCTAAAACCTTCATCTGTTAATGAAGGGAGTATCCACAGAAATGAAATCAGATATTGTTGAAATATGGAAGTATTGAAGCAGGACTAAAATATTCTGAAATTTAGAAATATAGAAGAATCCAAGTAATGGGGGTAAGAGGAGAAGAAAGTTCCAGAGTGGCAAAAACAATTTTCATTTTGCCTTTGTATACCAAGCACCCTAAAATAGCACCTTTCACACAATAGGTGCTTAATAAATGCTAATTGGATTGGATTGGATTGGGTTAAATGAGATTGAACTGGATTGGATTAGAAAATACATTATTCCTCATAGCAGAGGACAAAATATTTCCTAATGTCCTGTACTTGTATGAGTTTTGTTCATTTTAGGAATGCCATGTGCTGTTTTTCTTGACTCTTGTATAAGTTTGAGAAAGCTGTTAATTTTAATTCTATTCTACAAATTATTTTCAGTACTGGGATACTCTCCAGAAACAATGTCATAGCATTAACTCAAAGCAGTTACCTCTCTTTATAAAAATATATATTATAATACTATATACAGACAAACACAAAGGCTAACTAGATCAGGAAAGTAAGAAATACATGAACATGATTGTGACATAAAAATAAAAGGCATCAATAATACAATAGGGTTTTTTAAATAGTTATCATTAATTTTTTTTAAATTAGCATAATTGAACAGAGACTTGTATAAGGTTTTTTCTCAGTGAGGTCAATATACAGATTAACACAATAGACCAAATGCAAGATCCTCACATATTGATAATAACTCCTTTGAAAATCCCAAAATTATAAGCTTTGTCAATTTAGTTGACTGATTTCATCACACAGAGTCCCTTACTCTATTTTTGGAAAATAAAAGGAATTGCTATTATGATAATAGAGTTAGTGATTACCCTTGTACTAGTCAAACAAATTATAGAAAAAAAATCCATTCTTTTAGGTAGAGAGAGGTTCAGTGTTTTATTCAGGGTCACATGGCTAATATGTGTCAGAGGCAAGACTTGAACCCAGATATTTCTCATTAAAGTCAATTCTCCTTGCATCAGGCCACCTTGCCTCACATTGGAGGGGAAAGGACAGAACAAGCAAAATTCAAGGACTTAGAAAGTAATAATGACAGAGGAATGAATTGGAAGCACAACTGAAAGCTGGAAATCACACCTAAGGTATTTTTACTAGCTATGTGATATCGTGAAGATCACTTCAACTTTCTAAATCTCACTTTCCTTGGCTTAATAAGTACTTATTGATAGATTAATTAACATTCAGCTCAAACACCACCCTCTAAATGAAGCCTTTCCTGATTCTGCCAGCTTCTCTTATTACATCCCCCACTTTTTCTTTCTTTTGTCAATACTGTGCTTGTTGCTTGCCTTCCAAAAGAATGTGAGCTCATAAAGGCTAGGGATATTTTAATTCTGAGGTCTAATACAATGTCAGGTATGCAGTAAGAACTTAATAAATATTTAACATTTCGTTAACTATAAAATTTAACATTTGATTAACTGTAACATGAATCTCATAAAGCTGTGATGATCAAAGGAGATAAATGTGTATATACAAGTTATTGTAATAATCATTAAAAATATTCTTAATCCATCCATTTCTTATTCTGTCTTCCAGCTGGTATAAAAGATCCCCACAAAAAGTCTGTGCCACATTCTCCCACAACTACAGACAGAATCCAGGGGAAAGTGGGCTCAAACTTAGACAAGACATATGTCAAAGTATAACTCAAGGCTCCCTATTGCTAAAAATCCTTTATTCCCATTCATGGGGTATTTAAGAATTAATTTTAAGTATAGTGAATGAGTGTCCAGTCACTATTTTCTTCAGGGTTTGTATTTATGAAGTTGTTAAGAAGATAGGAAGCCCAAAGTCCTCTGGCCCTTTTGAAACTTATAATGTCTTCCTCTGGCCAGAATATATGAAAGCAGTGAAAAGAAGTGAAGGACATGCCTGTCTGTATAAGCTTACGAGACTTTAATATATAATATTTAGAGATGAGATTGTTTCTGACCTATTGTTTCTGACCTATCCTTAGACATAATCAAACTGTTGGCTTATTATACTTTTTTTCTTTACTTTTTTGTCAGGCAATGAAGGTTAAGTGACTTGCCCAGGGTCACACAGCTAGTAAGTGTCAAGTGTCTGAAGCTGGATTTCAACTCAGGTCCTCCTGAATTCAGGGCCATTGCTTTATCCACTGCACCATCTAGTAGCCCTTAAATGACAATGTTTTTTGTTTGTTTTTTGTGGGGCAATGAGGGTTAAGTGACTTGCCCAGGCTCACACAGCTAGCAAGTGTCAAGTGTCTGAGAACAGATTTGAACTCAGGCCCTCCAGAATCCAGGAGTGGTGCTTTATCCACTGTACCACCTAGCTGCCCCCTTATACTTCAACAGAACAAAATCATTGGTTTATTATCTTTCCATTCTATATTTTAATATACCATGTCCTCTGGTTCCACAAGACACATTTGCACTAAAATTGATTATTTTAATAAACCCAAGAAAACATCCATGCCCCCAGAGGATAATCAGAAGCAATGGGACGGCTACCTTGGAAGAGAGGAGACTGGAAAGGGGAGGAGAGAAGATCTCTCTGTTCAGGTACTTAAAATGATGTCATCTCAAAGGGTGATAAATCTTCTATTTTGTCCCAGAAGACAGAAGTAGGAGCAATGGGCAGAAGTTTGAAGAAGCAAATTTTAGACTGTTATCAGGAAAAACTTCCTAAAAATTAAAACTCTCCCAAAACTGATTGGATGCTTTGTGAAACAGTGAGAAGACCCCTCATTAGAGATGTTCAAGGAAAGGCCAATGAGTACTTGTCAGATACGTTGCATATATAATTTATATTCGGGTGTGAGCTGGACAAGGTGGCCTCTAAGATCCATTACAACTCTGCAAATCTGTGTTTCTGAACTGATTCTATGATTCTGTCTTCCTAACTCCAAGGCTAGTCGTCTATCCACCATTCTCTCTCTCTCCCTCTCTCTCTCTCTCTCTCTCTCTCTCTCTCTCTCTCTCTCTCTCTCTCTCTCTCTCTCTCTCTCATCTCTAATTGTTTTCTGTATATCAGTTTCTCTCCTGAATTAGAATATAGTATGGCCTTTAAGCCAGGGACTAATTTCTACTACTCTCCCCTCCAGATCCTAGCACATTTCTGCATAAATAGTTGGTGATAGAGGCAGCTAGGAGGAGCAGTGGATAATGCACCATTCCTGGGTTCAGGAGAACCTGAGTTCAAATCCAGCCTCAGACACTTGACACTACCTGTGTGACCCTGGGCAAGTCACCTAACCCTCATTGCCCTGCAAAAAAAAAATGAAAGAAAGAAAGAAAGAGTTGGTGATAAATATTTCCTAGAGGCTTATCCCCAAAGCCATATATTATACAACATTGTTGATTGTCCATAGACTTATGGGGAATAAACACCACAGAATAATATAGTATCTGTAGAATTGTTGTTAAAGATCATCCAAAGCAATGGAGAAATACATGGTAAGAGTGAGCAGGCTGAAGCATAATGCAGATAAGAAATTATGCAAAAGAAGTCATTTAAAGGATGTCAAAGAATTACAAGATTGAGATTGTATACTGGGCTTGTCACACGAAAAGAATGATTTTTATTTTTTGTTTCCATGTTTAATAAATGTTTGTTGTTTTATTAATAAAGGAAAAAAATTACCTATGCCACATTGGTATCCTCCTGAAGTCAAGAGAAGGCCAGGAAAACCCACATACAATACTGAATGTATTAACTGTGATGAACTTATGGAAGCCCCCCTGTTCTCAAGAAGCTTACATTCTATTGGAAGAATACAAGATATACCCGAATAAATAAAGAGATAACATTTACAAAATGGATGGAGAAATCAGGAAAGGCTTCTTATAGTAGATATCATAAAACAGAGTCTTTGAGAGTGCTAAGAGTTGTAACAGATGAAGGTGAGAATGGAAAGCATTACAAGTATAGGAAAAGGGGGTAGCTAGGTGGTGCAGTGGATAGAGAACCGACCCTGGATTCAGGAGGACCTGACTTCAAATCCGGCCTCAGACATTCAACAATTACTAGCTATGTGACCCAAGACAAGACACTTAACCACAATTGCCTAACAACAACAACAACAAAAAAAAACAAACAAGTATATGGGACAGCTAGATGGTGCAGTGGATAGAGCACTGGCCTTGGAGTCAGGAGTACCTGAGTTCAAATCCAGCCTCAGACACTTAACACTTACTAGCTGTGTGACCATGGCAAGTCACTTAACCCCAATTGCTTCACTAAAAAAAAAACAAAAACAAAAAAAACCCAAACAAAAAAAAAAACAAGTATAGAAAAAAGCAGGAAGACAGACTATATAAAGGCAGAGAGAAAGGAGATGCAATTTCAGATACAGAGAACAGCAAATGGGCTAGTTTGGATGGAATTTGGGTTGCATGAGATTAGGTAAAGAATGATCATTCTCAAAAGCTAAATTGAAACCACAATATGATGGGCTTTAAATAACCATGTAAGGGGGCAGCTAGGTGGCACAGTGTCTAAAGCACCTGCCCTGGATTCAGGAGGACCTGAGTTCAAATCCAGCCTCAGATACTTGACACTTACCAGCTGTGTGACCCTGGGCAAGTCACTTAACCCCCATTGCCCCACCAAAAGAAAAATGACCATGGAAGAAACCTTATTCTTATAAATTTTCGTAGAGTCAGAATGAGTGAGGGAAAAAAACAATATGTTTGTAAGAGATTAGATTAGGAAAACTAAAGAGTTATAAAATATAGATATTAATGTGGAAGTAAGAAGGTTGGATAGATTATCTAACCAGTGAAATAGAGATAGAAATGCTGGAGGCAGCTAGCTGGAGTCATGGAACTAAACTAAGAGGAGGCACTAATAAACAAAAACTCATCAAAAAGGAAAGGGAAATTATCTCTAAAATTTTAATGTAATTCAAATGATAATTTGATTCAATTGACAAATGAACTTGTTCATTTATTAAAACTGAATTACTTTGCTTATAAAAAGTAAATTAATAAAGGATTCAATTAGTAAAAATGGAATCTTCACATAACTTCTCAGGAACAAATAAATTACATAATGTGATGTCATATAAATCTATGATTAAGGAAAAAACACATTGAATTCTGTTACATTTGAAATTAAGGTAAATGGAGGCAAGGTTCCAAGAACATTCAATTCATTGGTAAGGTCAGTAGTTCTCAATAAAAAGGGTCTTTAACTCCTCAGCAAGGCAAAAGGCATAGAACAAGAAAACAGATGACTTTTACAAACATAAGGAGGAGCATCCAAAAATTAGAAGGCAGCATCATAGATGGAGAAAACAAGATGATTGGTTACAAATCCTGTAACATCAGAGTTAGGGAATTCAATATGATTGATTACAAAGTCTGAAATATTATAGGCATGGGGAAGAATATGATTAGCTAGAAGTTGGGAATTCAGGTTAATAACAACCCTTCCTTCCGTCTAGGAAATTCTGATTGATTTAGTCCACCTGCAAGAATAACTAATTGTATATAGGTAACAGATTTCTTCTAATTGTACAAGGGCAGCTAGTCGTATAGAGATAACGGGTTTTCTTTTAATTAAAGTGATTTATGAGGAAACTGAACTTTTAAACTTAACTCAGAGAGGAAAACTGAATTTTTGAACTCATGAACTTCTGACTTAACTCAGAGAGAAAGAAACTTGACTTAGGCCCCTATACAAAATGTTAGCAGTTAAACAGAATAGAATCAATTACAAAATAGAATCGATTTGATTTTCTCAGTTCTGATTCTTAACTATCCATATTGACTAATATTTTTCTACCAATCAATTATACTCTTAATTGATTGTCCTATGTTTGGGTTAGGAAACCTTGGTAGTTTGAGTTGCTTTTTTAGCAAGTACCTCAAACCCAGGAGGGGGCACAGTAACATTGCCAGGACTTGTAGGAGCTTTCTCTAAAATGGCTGTGACTTACTAGAAGCAATTGAAACTGCAACAAGACTGCAATAGGAGCACATTTATTACTAGCACTGTTAAGTTCTGCTCTTCTTCATGATGGAATCCACCACTAAATCTTCCTGGGGCATGATAGGAGTATGGTACAGCTTTATCAGAAAGACATCTTGTTTGTCCCTTGCCATAGTACTGAGCCAGCTAGCAGTGCTCAACCTTACAATTCAAATAGTTATTTTAGAGAAACACTTTCTCCCTTCAATGTCAACAATGATAGTTAAAAAATATATAATTTTATATTTCATAGAAATGTGTTTATGTATTAATTTAGGTGATAAAAATAACATCTACAAGATAGAGAATCTTGAGAATATAGACTAGAAGGGATTTCAAGCAGTGGTTAACATAATCTCTCTTGAAATAATGGTAATTGCCTATTAGTACTCAGATGATTTTTCTCCTATTATTGAGGGCATGAAAGTGAATGATGATAGTAGAAGGTCCACATCTAGTTTGCAAAATAAATTCATAATTTGCACGTGCATTAGATAAATCTAAAGTTTTTCATTTAGGAAAATCCACAGGGGCTTGGAGCAAATAAGGGCAGTAGGATTTAGATTCATAGCAAGTCAAAATCTGAACACAGTGTGCAAATAGCACTGTTTACACACATTCTTTATTCAAAAGGAAGATAATGCTGAATATAATTTTCTCTGGATATATTATCTATATAAGTGCATATATAAATTTTATTAAGCAAATGTGGCTTCTTTTTCCTTGTTTGAAATTCATGTAAAATAGTATTTATTATTCATAGCTCTGTAAATATTGAAATAGAAAAATCAGTATAAAATTATATATTTTAGTAGACTAAAATGATATTTTTAATCAGTTTGGCTCCTCTAGCTTTTAGCTTTTTTTAAACTAAAAATACTTGAATAGAAGCTGTACAGCATTGAGTAAAGGGTCCTAGAGTAGTAAGAGGTCCAGGCCTTCAATTCCAGTTGAGCCATGAGCTGGCTATATGATCCTAGATGAATTCTTTGCCTTCTCTTGACCTGAGTTCCCTCATCTGTAAAAGGAACTGGTCATATAAAGAATTGAATCAAATATATAAGAATGGCAGGCATTTTTCCAACAGATAAATGGTCAAAACACAATACAAGCACTTCTAGAGAAAGATATCACAATTATCAACAGCCATATGAAAAATGTGCTAAATCACTAGTCATTAGATAAGTCAAATTAAAACAACTCTGAGATACTATCCTATACATTCTAATATTGGCAAAAGTGATAAAAAAAGAAAGAAAATTACAATTGTTGGAAAGGTTGCGGGAAGACTGGCATGTTTGTGTACTCTGGGTGGATATGTGAATTGGTCTAGCTATTATTGAAAGGAAAATCATAAAGATATTCATAACCTTTGCCCCAGTGATATGATTTTTGTTGTTGTTGTTGTTGAGGCAATTGGAGTTAAGTGACTTGCCCGGGTCACACAGCTAGTGTTAGGTGTCTGAGGCCGGATTTGATCTCAGGTCCTCCTGAATCCAGAGCCAGGGTTCTATCCACTGCACCACCTAGCTGCCCCCCCCCCCAGTGATATGATTAAAAGGCTGATACCCTAAGAGAACAAAATGGGAAAAAAAGACAAACACAAACATTTGTAGCAACTGGAATCTTATCGCAAACAACTGGAAACAAAGGGGATGACTATCAAGTGGAAAATGATTGAACAAGTTATGATATCTGGATTTAATTATAATCATCATTATTATATCATAACAAATGACAAAAACAGATAGTTTTGGAGAAACTCGGGAAGCCATCATATGAATTGATGCAAAGTGAAGCCAGCAGAATCAGAACAATTTATTCAGTAACAGTATTCTGAAAATATTTAACTTTGAGGGCTATAAAACTGTGCAAACCCTTTGACCCAGTAATACCACTACCAGGTCTATATCCCAAAGAGATCATAGTAAAGGGAAAAGTACATATATGTACAAGAATATTTATAACAGTTATTTTTGTGGTGGCAAAGAACTGGAAATTGAGTGCCTGCTCATCAGTTGGGAAACAACTGAACATGAATGTGATGAAACACTATTGTGCTTTAAGTAATGATGAGCAGGGGGGAGCTAGGTGGTGCAGTGAATAAAGCACCTGCTCTGGATTCAAGAGGATTTGAGTTCAAATATGACCTCAGACACTTGACACTTAATAGCTGTGTGACCCTGGGCAAGTCACTTAATCCTCATTGCCCTGGAAAGAAAGAAAGAAAGAAAGAAAGAAAGAAAGAAAGAAAGAAAGAAAGAAAGAAAGAAAAAAGAAAGAAAGAAAGAAAGAAAGAAAGAAAGAAAGAAAGAAAGAAAGAAAGAAAGAAAGAAAGAAAGAAAGAAAGAAAGAAAGAAAGAAAGAAAGAAAGAAAGAAAGAAAGAAAGAAAGAAAGAAAGAAAGAAAGAGAAAAGAAAAGAAAAGATGAGTAGGCAGATTTCAGAAAAAAAAGTGGAAAGACTTACATAAACTGATGCTGAGTGAAGTGAGCAGAACCTGGATAACATTATACACAATAAATGTAACACTGTGCAATGATCAACTATAATAGACTTAAAAAAAAGCCAACAAACTATAATAGACTTAGCTCTCCTCAGCAATACAATGATTCAAGACAATCCCAAATGATTCATGATGGAAAATGCTAACCTCATCCAGAGAAAGAACTATGGAGTCTGAATGCAGATTAAAGCATACTACTCTCACTTTTTTGTTGTTGTTTTTGTTTTTTCTTTCCTGTGGTTTTTCTCTTTCATTTTTTGATTTTTCCTTTACAACATGACTAATGTGGAAATATTTTTAACACGATTGTACTGTATAACCTATCTTTTAGAGACTTAATTCTGATCTTTACAAGGACTAATAATAGTTCCATAGCACTGTTGGCGAAGTATGTTATGTACCTCCTGACAGAACAAAGAGAGATTCAAGGGATAAAAAGAGACATATTTTTGTATGTGCCAAGTGTGTGGTTTTGACTTGCTTCTCTGTGCTTATAACAAGGACTGTGTTTATATATATATATATATATATATATATATATATATATATATATATATATATATATATATATATATATATGGAGGGGGCGATTGAGGAGGAAAAGGAGAAGTAGTGATAATGCTGGCCCATTAAAGGACAACTAAAGCTTTTTTTTTTTTTTTTGCGAGGGGCAATGAGGGTTAAATGAATTGCGCAGGGTCATTCAGCTAACAAGTGTCAAGTGTCTGAGACCGAATTTGATTCTTTGTTTTTTTGTTTTTGACCAGGCAATGAGGGTTAAGTGACTTGCCCAGGGTCACACAGGTAGTAAGTGTCAACTGTCTGAATCCAGATTTGAACTCAGGTCCTTCTGAATCCAGGGCCAGTGTTTTATCCACTGCACCACCTAGCTGCCCCCTGAGGCCGAATTTGAACGCAGGTCCTCCTGAATCCAGGGCTGGTACTTTATGCACTGTGCCACCTAGCTGTCCCTAGAGCATTTTTTAAAAATGCAAAAGAGAACAAAATGGAGATAACAAATACAAATAAGATAGTTTTGAAAGTTACATATTAAATTTCTTCTATACTTCCGCCCCCAAAAAAAACAACAACAAAGTATTCATCAGTGGTATCAAAATAAAGTAGAAATGGAGCCCTTTAAACTGTATGTAAGGATGCTGGCATATCTACTTAGAATACCATATATATATTAACATTAGCTATGTTCTAAATGTGCTTTTAGTTCTCTTATTAAATATTTCCGAGTTACTTTTTTAATGTAAATTGTGTGTACTCATTGTGGGTAACATGTCTGATACCTCTGCTGTACATAATAAAGATTTGAGTCTCACATATAATCCTCTTTGCCTGTTGTACTTTGGCATTGTTTTTGGTATTCATAAATTCAGAGCAAAATAAAAATTTTAAATGAAGGTATTGGATTATTCAATTTTATTTTACCTTTATTAAGTTCCTACTATACTCAAAAGATTTTGATATTAGGTAATATGCCATTTTTTTCCAACTAGAACATGTGATTTTATGACTTTCCAAAATACTGGTATAAGCTTCCTGTAATTCAGTAAAATACTAATTAACTCAGGAAAGGTATTCTGAAAGCCAGGAAGATATTCTAATTTGATAAAATCAATTAGAGAGTCATAAATTTCCCAGGAAGATAACACTCTATCTTTTTCAGAGGGAAAAAAAGGGAATATCAATAACAATTTAAAGTATATACCCAAAATAGTACTACCATAAATTTAATTATATGTGCTATATTATTTTTTTGGGGGGGGACACTGGGGGGTTAAGTGATTTGCCCAGGGTCACACAGCTAGTAAGTGTCAAGTGTCTGAGGCTGGATTTGAACTCAGGTCCTTCTGAATCCAGGGCTGGTGCTTTATCCACTGTGCCACCTAGCTGCCCCCTTGTGCTATATTATTGATTGGGTTAATATAACCTGAGGGTCCAAAGTATGGCACAGAGAAGAAAGTTCATTAACACTAGAACAGAATTTGTGAATACTTTGAAGGACCAATTGACACAACACAGTACAATTTTTTTTATACATAAGGCAAAAAAAAATAGAAATATAGGATGAAAAATGTTATTTCAAAGTTATAATATTTTTAGATGAATTGATGCCTCATCTTTGTAATGTTGACATTATTTCCTATAGTCATTAAAGAAGAAAATTAAATTCTTGACTGTGGGTATAGGCAAATTTTAATATATGTTCTTTTAGGCAGTATAGCATGGTGGCAAAAGAATTGAATTTCATGTCAGGAGGCTTGGGCTTAAATTTTGGCACTATTAATTGTACCTGCATGACCCTGGAAAAGTCATTTAACTTCTCTGGGCCTCACTTTCCTTTATTATACCTCTATAATAAAGGACTCAATTCAAACGTAATCTACAATTACTCAAAATTCTCAAGTCTATGACCCTATGCTTTTGAATTATTCTAAACATACTATCTCCTTTTCTTGATTCCTAGCCTGCTCCATAGGGAATTGAAGGCTCTCCATCCTGAATGCAGTAATATTCTAATGGCTGAAAATAATAATAGAAAATATTTATGTAGTGCTTTATACATATTATCTCATTTAATTCTCACTACAGCTTTTTGAGTTGGTATTCAAAATATTGTTATCACCATCTTGAAGATGAGGAATCTGAGTGGTTAAGTGGTTTTCCCATGATCACACAATTAATGGTAAAGGCAAGATCTGAATCCAGACCACAGATCTATCCATGCCACAAGGAATGAATTAATATGCCTTCACAAGTATTCTGATTTACACAATGTCTATCTCTATCAAGTAAGCAATATTCCCTGCCAAAATAGATTTATTTTGGACATCTTCAAAAACAACAACAAAGACCTACCAAAGTGGGTATATGTCTTAGATGGTTATTTGTATAATTGTGAAAGATGGTCAAAAATCAAACTTTCAGTTTTGTGTAGCTCATTTCACACCAGTGGATATAACTGCACTATTAGAGAACAGCCTGGACACTAAAAAAAAGTTGGCTCAGGCACTCAGCATTTCCTGTTCCTAATTATAATACATTATCATTAACTTTTTATTCATCCTGTTAGTGGTATTTATTGGGGATCGAATGTGGCTAAAGTTTGAGGCCTGGCTGTTTGCCTGCTAATAGTCAGCATAATTAATAAAACATTTGTAAATGTTTTATCTTTCCTTATTTTTCTGGCATTTTTCCTTGCAAGAGTATTTGACACCTGGGGGAATTATTTTTCTATTTTAGACATTTGCTGAAAGTTCAGTTTTTGCTAATACTGTATCTACCTGATGCCCAAATTTCACTGTGAAACAGAAGATTTGAGTAATCTGGTGAGTCTACCTAAAATACAGCTGCTCAGGGAGACCTTAAATGCCAGAGTTGCTAAAAATGCTGAGGAACACTTTGATTAGGTCCTAAGCAGGGTCAAGGCAGAAATTTAAAAACAAACAAAAAAAAAGATCAAGAGTTGAATTAAACAAGAATAAATTACAAGGGAAGCTTATTTTTAAGATGTGTAAACTAAACCAAGTGTCTGTTTCTTTACATATTGATTCAATTAGTATTTTATAGGTTTAAATAAAATATAAATAATGATTGTTTCCTCAGAAGGAAATCTTATTCCCTAGGCCTTATCAGGGTATAGAGCTAAAACTTTCATTTCAAAGGCTATGCCAATGAAAATTTGGCCAAGATTCTGAGATTGGAAAAAAAAGGAAAGGAAAGGAAAGGAAAGGGAAGGGAAGGGAAGGGAAGGGAAGGGAAGGGAAGGGAAGGGAAGGGAAGGGAAGGGAAGGGAAGGGAAGGGAAGGGAAGGGAAGGGAAGGGAAGGGAAGGGAAGGGAAGGGAAGGGAAGGGAAGGGAAGGAAGGGAAGGGAAGGGAAGGGAAGGGAAGGGAAGGGAAGGGAAGGGAAGGGAAGGGAAGGGAAGGGAAGGGAAGGGAAGGGAAGGGAAGGGAAGGGAAGGGAAGGGAAGGGAAGGGAAGGGAAGGGAAGGGAAGGGAAGGGAAGGGAAGGAAAGGAAAGGAAAGGAAAGGAAAGGAAAGGAAAGGAAAGGAAAGGAAAGGAAAGGAAAGGAAAGGGAAGGGAAGGGAAGGGAAGGGAAGGGAAGGAAAGGGAAGGAAAGGGAAGGGAAAAAATGAAGCTATTGTAGTGAGAATGAGGATAAAAAGGATTTCATCGATGCTGCTCAGGTAAAACAGACAACAATAGGACAATCTCTAATGTGTTGGGTAAATGTTTCATGGAGGATTTGTGGAAGGACGGGGAAAATAGCATAGGATTAAAAGTCATGAGTAAGTTGTCTTCTTCATCTTTGGTAGGAATAACCATATCAACAAGATAAAAATAATAACAACCACTTATATAGAGCCAACTATGTGCCAAGAACTCTATAATTATTATGTCATTTGATCCTCACATCAGCCCTGGGAGGTAGGTGCTATTATTTCCCCCAATTTACAGTTGAGGAAATTGAACTGTATAGCAAATAGATGCTAAGTGACTTACTCAGGATTACACAATTACTGTCTGAGGCTCAATTTGAAGTCAAGCCTTCCTGTCTCCATACCTAGTGCTTTACCCACCATGTCACCTAGCTACTTGTCACAAATCCAATTATGTATTAATGTAGAAGTGTTTTGTTAAATATTTCTATTATTATTTGAAGTCTTCTGTCATTCTACTTAATTTCTCTGAAGACACAATGGATAGAATATTAGACTTGGAGTCAGTAAGAATTGACCTAAAATCCAGCCTTAGATACTTAATACCTATGTGAACCTGGACAAGCCAATTAACCTCTCTCTGCCTCAGTTTCCTCTTTGGAAAATAAGGATAATGATAAAGCATGTCTTTCAGGGTTGTTATGAAACTAAAATGAAGTAATACTTGTAAAGCGCTTTAAAAACCTAAAAGCACTGTATAAACACTAGCTATTATTGTTCTCTGGGTCTCAATTTCTTCATCTATAGAATAAGAGAATTGGATTAGATACTCATAACTCTTGAAGTTCTGAATCCTAGAATTCTAAGTCTAAGATTAGCATTTGATTTCTAATACATCAGCATATCCTCTCTAGTGAATACTACTTCTAAACTACCCTAGGTGGACCTCTGCTACCTAGTGGAACCTGCCAAAATTTAAACTATGGCTCCTCAGAAGGAAATAAGTATCAGCCTCAGGCTGGGCCAGAGCAATCCAATCTATTTCAGTGACAGCAATGCAGATGTACAGCTCTTTATATGTTGTTCTCAATGCAATATGCCATTCTCTTATGGAGTCAGTAAAAATGTCAATATTTGATGATTAATGTAGAGGATATGCTTGGGGAAGTTTTCTTTATCAATAAAATAGAACTACTACTTCCATTCTATGATCAACTTCAAAGTCATGTATGTGGCTATTATCTGTCAACTTGTTAACAGACATCAATGGCCAGCATCTCAGGAGACTGTGCTTAAATTGGTACTTCTGGTTTCAATCTAACAGTTTATTTGCTTAACCTTAGACCTTCCTTAGGGGTTGTTAAATGTATCTAGAATTATTTGTCAAGCCTGGCAAATTGATAAACTGCACATCTGTTTTCTTTCTTCTAGCTCTTTTTTCCCCTCTTTCTCCAAAGCTAATGATTTTTTTTTCATTCTTTTGATCTACTAAAAGTCTGTAAGTATGTATCTGTCATACCCTCCCATACTTAACTATCCCTCTCAAGCACACTCACTTAAGGTGCCTTCTATAAGTCAATATGCTCACAGTCCTAAAGATAACCTTTATGAGTTACTCTTCTTACTAACGCTGTAGCTCATGTGTCTTCATAGGTATATTTTTCCATTAAGAAATCAGGCACTAGTAAAGAATTAAGCTTACTCAAAATATTTATTAAAAATGGAAAGCAACCATATGATATGGTTTGGATATATATTCCCATCATTTAGCTTAGTGACTAATGTATAGTATAATGAATAGAATACATATGTATACATACAACCTACATATATGTATGGGTTACATAATATATGATATACACATGCATTCATATAGAAATATTTATATCTACCTATTTATGGATTGTTATATGAATATATTTTAGAGCAGTGTAAGAAGCACAATAAATCTAACTCCATACATAAGATTTATAAAACATTCCATGCCAATGTGGAATGTCCTATTCCTAGGTTATATTCTCACACATGGTCATATAGTATCAGAATATTAGGGCACCTATGTGGGGAGTACATGTAACCAGGGCATCTCAACTTTACAGTGTTAGATTTTCATATCTTTCTGTCTCAGGACTTGTCCATTACATTTCTTTGATACTCATAATTTCTGCATGAAAAAATACTTCTACTGCTAAACTCAGCTAATCGTTGATGTTTTTAATAAAAGCTCACTAGATGCAACATTTCAGCTTGATGGATAAATTGGGTAGTCTTTTGCATGTGCCATTTCTATACTGTTCTTCAATTAAACTGAAATTGCTCCTCCTCAACAACTCTAGGATCTATTACTTCCAGCTTCAGGCTTAGCTGATGTCTTGAGCTGAAGTCATGTTATATTCATTTAGGAAAAAGCACCAAACTTTAACCTATGACTGACAAAAATAAATATCTCTACCATCATTTCTTTGAAGGATTCTTTTCCTGATCTGCTTCTCAGTAACAATGGATGGAAATGCAGAGAAGTATCTTGTATCTTCTATACTAAAACTCAAGAGCAGAAGGCAGGAAGGAGAGAGCAAAGTCTATTGTTTCCATTCCTGCCTTTTAAGCAGCAAGTGACAGTAAAGAGCAAAGTGTATCATTTCCATACTCAGGAGCTGGTGAAAGTAAAAAGATTTCAGCCTTTACTCTATGACCAAATCTGCCTGATTACAAATAACAGTGTGGAGAGATTTATTGTGCCTCTTACACAGCTCTAACATATATTCATATACCAATCTGTCCATATATACTTAGATATAAATAGTTATATATGCATGTATGTATAAATGTGTGTGCATGTATATCATATGTGTATATAACTCATGCATATATGTGGTTGTATGTGCACATGTGTATTGTGTAATTTAAATTTTTAAATGTGGGTTCTAATCGGTCCCTCCCCCCAGTTTTTGAGGGAAACTGACTAAAATTACTGATAAATAAGTTAAGAATTTTTTAAAGGGTTTATTGAAAGATAGTAAAAGAAAGAGAAAGATTGAGAAGAGATTTCTTATAACCTGGCAATCCTAGCCTTCCTAATCTAAGTTCCCTGCCACCATGCAGATGTCTCACAGCCAAAGAGGAAGCACAGTCCCTCCAGTGTCTGCTTCCTCCTTCATGTCCTCCGCCCAGAATGGGAGGCTCCTCAAGTTGATTGGCTGGTAGCCTTGATAGACAGTACCCATGAGCAAGCATCACTTCCTGACGCCAAGGACCTCATGGCTTGCCCTCAGAGGCCTTCTCCTCATGGCAGAGCTTTTCTACAGTAAGTCTCCAGCAGGTGGCATCATTCCAATAGTTACAGTATTCTGAATAAATAACACATATTCCGAGAGAGACCATTCATTAAATGATGAAAATATATCCCATCCACATCACAGGGCTTAGGGGTGGAGTGCCCCTGCAATTTAGAAAATCAGCATAAGAATTGTTGGCCCTACCCTGGTTACAGAGAAGAAGTCTGAATCATTATGGTATTAAATGATAAAATATGCTGATATACAATATTATATACATATATATTTTTAATGTATTTCTGAATTTCTAAACTTTTCTTGTGTCATCTGCTAGCCTTCATGTGTTGTCTACAGCTTCTGCAAACCACCCCCCCCCAAAAAAAAAATCCATTTAATTTCTTATACCCAACCAAATTATCTGAAAACCACAGTGGGGAAAATCATGATGTAGAAGGGATAACTGTAAATATAAGGAAGTAAGATAGTGATAACCACAAATTTACTGAGAACTGACTGATCCCCACCTACTCTCCATTCCCAGGGCAATAAATTGCCTGGGACTGACAAATCTTTGTCAATTCCAGACTCTAGAATGACTTATGGATCTCCCCCAAACTATTCCCTCTCAAAGATTCCCTACCTTACTTCCAGGACTTTAGGTTATTATGTAAAAGGGTCCATTTACATTAAGTAGTTTCTATTTAGAGTTAAGTAGCTTCTATACTTAATTCAAGGGCTGTCTCCCTTTGTTCTGTTACCCTTATAAACCCTGTCCTCAGTTCCCATCTTTTGATATTCCTAGCATTCTTGCTTTGCTATGATTGGAGTCATAGCTCCCCAAGTTATAGCTCCTCTGCCTTTAAAGACCTTGTTTCTTCTATATTGGTTGTTTCATTAATTTTCAGGTTAACAATAGTGCGCTTTTGCCCTTAAGGACTGATTGTCCTGGTAGCTTACCTTCAAAGGGGGAAGACAACATGTAAACAGGGTATGGAAAGGGGGAAGCAGTACATGCACTGAAACATAATTAGGAAATTGAATAAAAGTGCAGTTGAAAGCCAAAGCTGGTCTACAACAGCCCAGAATGGTTTGGGACAGTACGTAAAGATAATGGTCCAAGTGAAGATAGCATGATCTGCTAATGTCCAAGAAATACCAAATTCTTTTAATTAGCTGAGTGTTTTATGTAATATCTCATGGTTAATAATCACATTTTCACTTTCTGCCACTAAGCTATTATCAGGTGTTGAATATCAAAATATAGTTTTTGTATCTGCCTGTCTCCTACAAACAAATCAGAGAAATAATCTTTAATCTCTCCTACAAAATTGATAAATATATCAGAGAAATTATAATATCTTATAATATTTCCTACCAAAACCAGATCAGAGAAATTTATCTTCTACTAACCAGATCAGAAAACATGATATGCATACCTGCAAAACAGATCAGAGACAGACAGAAAAAATATAGTATCAATTTAATATTTTGTCCCAAGAAGAAATATATATCACATGATCATGTGGAGACTCCCCTCCTAAGAAGAGAGCTCAGGGGACTCCCCACTTCTGAGCATATATATGGTTTTTGTCCACTGATTACAAGGCATTGTCAGTTTCAATAGCATAATACAGAAATCAACCCAGAATCAAAAAGGAGTTTAACAATTTCAGTTATAAGAAGTATGGAGGAAATACAGAAGCATCATGATAAGATTAGAGGATTCCAAAAAAAAGGTTTGGCAAGGATGAGTTTGCCCAGATATTACCATAAGATAGGGACTTACTATCCTGATGGAAAAGAAGTCAATAGGTCGTATCTTTTATCTGCTAGCTATCTGGGTTCAATTTTGGAGGTCAGTTGAAGGACATTTTGTTCCTATTAACCCATGGTTTTATAAAAAATACTTTTAGATAATAAGGTACCTGAAAGGGGCTACAATTCTAGCTACTCTGTCTAAAATATCTGAGTGGTCGCCAATAAATTATAAGCTTTAGCAAGACTTAGACTTTTAAGCATTTATTAAGGAGAATACGAATTTGGTAAAGAGAAAAAGGCCTAGATTCATCTATCTATTAAAGGGAAAGCGCATTTCTAGCTACCTTCTCCACCCAAGTCCTGAGGAAAGAGAGTGAGATCTCCAGCCTCGCCCCCTCTTCCTCCCACAAGCAAACGTCACTTCCTGATGTCAAAGAGCCAGATGTCTTGCCCTCAGATGCCTTCTCCTCATGGCAGAGCTTTGCTACAGTAAGTTTCCAGCTGTTTCTTCAAGAAACACAGAATGTTTCCTTGAGGAAATAGTCAAAAATAACAGAATATAATACCCTATGCTAACAAACAATATGTTAATAACAATATAGAAAAAGGAGAAAGAGGACATTTTGTCCAGAGGGGTGGTCCCTCATGAACTGATGCTTTGACACTAGCCTGCAGAGGGAGGGCCTCTGCAGAGAATATATATTACAAATGATGTACATAACAACAGAAAGGAATAACAATCAACAAGAAAAACTGTTCATGTAAAGTCTTTGAAAGTATTTTCTCAGATGGTTCTTGGGACATTCTCTAGCTGTAGTCATGGAATGTAAGTCTTTTCAGGGGTTGATGGTAATCAGAGAGGAAAATTTCCTACAAAATCGAGCTTAACACAACTTTAAAATAGCTTTGTCAATAATCAAATCAAACAATGAGAGTTCTCAAAAGCATGTCTAAGGGAACTCAGAATCTTAGTTGTTATACATGAAACATAAAAAAAAACAAAAATTGAAACATTCTCTAAACCTTAATATTACTATAGTCCCCCATTGTGGAGGGTAAATTGAGAAGACAATTGCTGCAATATTAATTTTTCAAAAATGATTTTTATCTTTGTTTCATCACTTTTTGCATCATATGTCTAATTATCCTCATGCCATTATGAGAAATTAAAGAATCTAATATAATTGGTAACAGATGTCAAGGCCAAATCCAACACTGTATTTATCATGACACCTGAGATAATTATCGGAGTTACCATAAAAGAACAGAGCAATGATGGGATATGAGCATTTCCACACTTGAGCAATATATACTGCCCATGCAGTATGCCAGGCTTAAAATACTTGGATGGGGTATACGTTCACGCCAACAAACATATTGGAGGAAACTGAGTCAGACTTAATAAGATGCATGGGATTGAGATGTCCATGGCATCATGCATATAGGAGAGGGCATAGAAGCCAGGTGCAGAATGAGATGGGTGGGATGAAAACTTCCAGCCATTGTGGGGAAAAAATTAAGCCAAGAGAAACCACCCTCGACATTTGTCAAAAGCCTTTCCCTCGGCCGTACCTTGACTTCATGCATGTCTCCCCTCATGTGACAGTTCAATGTCTGCTCTTGCATGTATTCCTCTTGTGATCTGATGGCATCTTGGCCAACTGGCATCTTATAACTCAGAATGAAGGCAATTAATGTCTTAAAAGATAAGTTCCCATAATCCAAGTCTCATATGGATTTAAAAATTGAGGATAATAAATGATCACAAAAAATATGAATGTACCGTGATTCAGAATATAATATATAATTATGCTATAATTTCAAATAATACCTTTTCCTACTAAGTATAAAATTACTTTTGTAAAACATCAGAACATATTTAAATACAACTTAAAACACAACAATCTTAAAGATAAATTTTTTTAAAAAAAAGAAAACTTTTACAAATGTTCCCCTCTTTTTTGTTTTTTTTTTTGGAATGGGCTTATCAAAAATAATACTTCTAGAATCAATTTACACTTGCCATGGCAACCAATTTGCCAGGAAAATGCCCTATAGAGTTTGATCAACTAATCAGTTGAGAAAAAAATAACAAAAACAAACAACTCAGAATATGGGAGCACAATACTCCCAGAATTAACATTGTATTATGAAATCAAAACCATCTTGCATTGTTTCAAAATGAGATAGATGAATGAATAGAAGAAAATACACATGGAAGAATAAAAGACAATGAAATTCAAACTAGGGAAATCTAAATTAATATGAACTTAACATTAATAAGAGTATTACAAAATATAAACTTGATCACATGACTATAAAAAGCTTTTACAAATATTCCTTTTTTAAAAAAATTAAGTATAAAACACAATCTGAAAAGCATGAAAATCTCTATGAAAATAAACCCATACCATTAATTTCAAAATGTAGATGTAATAGCATAGAAATCGTATGTAACCTCTGAACTGACACGATTTCTCTGAGTGAATTTAGAACACTTTTGATTCCCATATCTAAAACCCCCAATACTAATATTAAAAACTTGCTGCTTACTTCTACATTTCTATAAAATATGTCTTCTTGAAATATGATGATGATTGTCATTTTTATTCAACTTAAGTTTGTCTTCTTTAACCCCTCTATATTGTCTGTCGGTCCTTTCATAATACAAATGCTTTATAAGGTTACTAATTAAATACAAAAGCAGATTAGCAAACTTATGAACAAAAAGAGCATATTTGGGATTTAAAGGGTTTTCTAAGGTTGGTTTGGGAAAACCACACAGCAGGTCAAGTCAGAATCACAGCCAGGTTGGGGAAGGGCTGGGCCTGACTGCTCCCATACCTGAGTAGAAGCTGTAAATGCAGGTAGAGAAAGCTGCGCATGTACAAGATCAGTCCTTGATTCCCTGGCAAGAGAAGGTGGCATCAGAGGAGGGTGAGGAGGTGGGATCTCAAGAGGAGGGGAGGGAACAGGGCAATTTGAATCATACTTGGTTTTGAACTCAGGACTGGTTTCCCCTTCTCCCACTGCTAGGGGATTAAAGGCTTCTAGAGGCTTGGTTGTTGCCTCCAAGCATGCAAAATTAGAATAATTAGTGTTAGAATTTGGAAAAGCTGCAGGAGTCAGAGGTTTCTCTGAAAAGGCATGGTTGGGAGAGGGGGGGGATATTTATATTCCCTTGTGTGAGCACCTTGCTCACTCTTCTAACAAAAATAAAAATAAAAATAGAAAATCCACAAAAACAAAATATTAACATTATCTTATCCCCCATTTGTCTGGTTAAACAGACTAAAATCAGGAACAGGGTATTTAGGGAGTTGAAAAATCCCAATTGAAAATTTAAAGGGAAAACAGCTGGTACTTTAGAGTTTAAAGGGACAGTTTATGGGAAATTTCTTACCCAACCAAAAGATCAGAAGACTGTAGGTTCAGCTAGTCCCTTCATGGTTGCCATCTGTAAGGGACTAAAATTCTAGCTAGTCTATCTAAAACAGCTAATGAATGGTCACCAATTAATTATAAGCTTTAGCAAGAGTTAGACTTTTTAAGCATTTATTAAGGAGAATCAGAATTTGGTAGAGAGAGAGAGAGAGAGAGAGAAAGGCCTAGATTCATCTATCTATTAAAGAGATGCATTTCTAGCTCCCTTCTCCACCCGAGTCCTGAGGAAAGACAGCAAGAGCACCAGCCTTGCCCCCTCTTCCTCCCACAAGAAAATGTCACTTCTTCACACCAAAGATCCAGATGTCTTGCCCTCTGATGCCTTCTCCTCATGGCGGAACTTTGTTACAGTAAGTCTCCAGCAGGTGGCATCATTCCAATTGTTACATACCTCCATCAAATTCAGGTGATCCATGTATTCATATTAACACAGGTTAAAAACATCTCATAATCATAGAATAGTTTGGGTATTCATATTGCCCGAGTTATTAACAGAAACATTTTCCAATTTTTCATATATAAATTAACCTCTGAAGTAAACAGTGTTGAAATAAGATTTTGTCCTATACTCCTACCAAAGGAGCAGTAAGCAACTGCTGTCTCAGAACACTAAGGAAGACTTAGTTCAGGAAATTTTTCTCCAAATGCTGAAGTAGAGGAGTTTCATTTGCTCCTTACATATATCAAGATAATGGAATGTGACAGATGAGATTTGGCAGATACTCATGAGCCCACCTGAGTGGATTACTGACTGTTTTGACTGGATTACTGGCTGACTTATAGTTGACTAGATTCTAAGCACATCTGGCTGGTACTTGAGAGTACTTAAGAAAGCATGGTTCTCAGAAGCTAACAAACTTTGAACTTCCAGCCCAATCAACGAACCAGCTTGAAGAAACTCCCATTTCTAGGAAGAGACAGGAAGGAGGAAGGAGAGCCTGCGCAGGGAGCTCTCTCTCTCTTTTGGTTCCTGACATCGCGGTGATGGCAGAGGACTTCACAGAGGAGTTGAGGAAAGATAGCATTGCCCGGATGTAGGAATTCTGTTGTCAATCTTTCTCTTTCTTTTACTATCTTTCAATAAACTCTTAAAAACCTAAACTCGTTTATCAGTGATTTTAGTCAGTTTCCCCCAAAACTGTGGGAACAGATTAGAACCTACATTTAGAAATTTAAATTACACACATATCAACTAAATTATCAATCTTTAGATTAAGAAATACCTAGGAGTATACACATTGTTTTCCTAAGAACTGTCTAGAGAAGACCACAGAAATTCAAACCAATTAGATTCACTCAGATATTAAAAGTGTTGTTCAAGAAAATTACATATTTGAGGTAAATGAAACATGATTTCTATAAGGAGAAATAGTTCCTGACCCCTAAGCTAAATTCAAATCCTGCTTTTGCCAGTGGCAATGTTTTGTGGGACCAGCGACAAGTCACTTAGCCTCCCAGTGTTTGGCAACTCTTTAGCCCTTAAAGTGACAGAGGTGGTACCAAAAGGAAAATTTCTAACTTAGTTCACTTACAGTGAAAATACAGGTTCAGTACTTGCACAGACAGACAGACAGACAGATGATACAAATAACTTATGGGTAACCAGAATGTGTAATCTATGTAGCCTTTCAAAAATGCTTTTTAAAATAGGATCCTTTGTAAACCTCATTCACCAAAGAAATATATTAAAAATTGAGTCATTATCAGATTCTTTGCACAGGGAACTATTTCAATTTGTATAGGCAAATTGCTTAGAGACAGAAAACAAAGGGTGGGGATAATTAAGCCTTTCTCTAGGCAGGGAAGTATAAATAGTGGAATTTCCCATGATTTGGTGGCAGCATTATATATATTAGCATTTCTTTAAATACCCTGGAGGAGAAAATACATAGCAAATTCTCCAAGTCAATAAATGAAACTATGTTCTTCCAGATGGGAAAATTAAAGTTGATGCTGTAAAACTCTAAAAGTAGATATAAAAGGTGACCAATGATTTTATGGTGGACAAATGCAAAATAACACATTTAAGGAAATAATACTCCAAATTATGCTTATAGAATAATTCACTACAAGCAAATGGACCTGGATGTTCTCAGACTCTTTTCAGTAGATACAAAGGCCAATGTACTGCTACAGGCAAATAAATCAATAATCTAACAATATTAACAATGGTATAGAAATAAAATCAAAATAGATTTATCTTCTTTTTTAACAAACCACAGTATACCCATATCTAATATAAGATATCCATTGCTGGTCACCATAAATCAAGAAATATGGACAGAAAATACTCTTGATTAGAGGATTTAGCATTGGTAGTTTAGCATAATCATCATGTCCCTCTCACATTCAACATTACTTTCTCAGATATCACTCTAGGCCAGCCCCAGTTACTTGGCTACTATTACTGCTGCCACTTTTAGATGGCATACCCAAAGGAAGCCATGTCTTAGACATGCTGCAGGTTGAAATCTAGACTTTCTCTACCATGCCCCAAAACCTCTTTAACTTAGAAGCTTGCTTACTTAATCCAGGAATTCACACAGCGGAAGTACCCTCCATCCCTGTGGCCTCTTCCTCTCATTAAAGAAGAAACTACATTTAAGGAGGGTGCCCAGGTCAACCATGTCTCTTTCCTCTCCAGGCTGTACTCTAGACTTCTTCAGTCAAGCCTCTAACTTGGGCACCTTTCTTGCTTTCCTCCCTCCAGCCCCTTTCTGTTTCCTTTTATATATTGTCTTATCTCATTAGAATGCAATTTCCTTGAGGGTGGGGACTGTCTATTCCCAGTGCTTAACACTGTGCCTGATAAATGGTTTTGTTGTTCATTCCTTTTTTTGTGTGTCTGAACTGTCTGTGACTGGTTTGGAATTTTCTTGCCAAAGATATTAGAGTGGTTTGCCATTTCCTTCTCCAGCTCATTTTACAGATGACAAAACAGAGGCAAGCAGGATAAGTAATTTGTCCAGGGTCATACAGCTAGGAAGTATCTGAAGTTAGATTTGAATTTAACAATATGAATCTTCCTGACTCCAGGCTGGGCACTCTATCCACTGCACCATCTAGGTGCCCTGTGCTTGACTCATGGTTAGGAACTTAATTAGGGAGCAGTTAGGTGGAGCCGTGGATAATGCACCAGCCCTGTGTTATAGGGAAAATAGGGAGGGGTTTGGGATAGGGGTCCTTAGGAATTCCTCTTTAAAGAATTACCCTCTTGCGGGGCAGCTAGGTGGCGCAGTGGATAGAGCACCAGCCCTGGAGTCAGGAGTACCTGAGTTCAAATCCGGCCTCAGACATTTAACGCTTACTAGCTGTGTGACCCTGGGCAAGTCACTTAACCCCAATTGCCTCACTTAAAAAAAAAGAATTACCCTCTTGCACATAAATCCCATTAGAATAAAATGATATTTTATTTAGGTGATAGGGAAAGGAAACCAAGAGAGAAATGTTTTGGGGGTTTACACATCATAAGATGAATCTGGGTACAAATTTGGCCTTTTCTGTGCATGTCTCTTTTTGTTTCCCATGGCTTGTTTCACATCTTCATTAGTATTTCTATACACTGTCTTGTGTTTTATTGTCATATGACCTGACTCTTTATGGTCCCATTATGGGTAGTGATCATTGTGGGTATGATAACCTAGCATCCTGACTGGTAAGTTGTCTATTAACTGGGGATCTAACTCCTTTTTGGAGCTAAAATCTAAATTAAAGCTTGAGTCTTAGGTTTTTCTATTATTTTTTTGCCTCCTACATCACTACCTCGCACAGCTGGTAGTAAGCTTATATAGTTGAGCACCTTAGGCCCAAGTGGTGGTACAGACTGAAAACATAAATAGAATCAACTGTGGTTAGTTAAACTCATGAATGCCAAAGCCAGTATGAATTATTGAGTAAAATTAGGATATGTAGAGGGGATATCCTGTGGTACATGTGGAAAAGGATAAAAATATTATTTCAATATCTATTTTTGATAGCATTGTCAGAGAACAAAAACTGAACTGGAATAGCATGATGGGTCTAAGTCAATCTGTTCATCCTAGTATAAATTGGCTTGTGTATCTGGTAAGTGTCCTATTGATTTCAATTCAACAAGCATGTATTAAGTGTCTACTATATACAAGGCATTGTACCATACATGAACACAAATACAAAACGAAAAACAGTCTCTGCCCTTTGGGATCTTAGATTCTACTGAAGAAAATAAAATATATACTCAGATAAATAGATATCAATACTATATGCATAGCATTAATATCAATTTATATATGTATATACACATATATAATTATTTTAATTTGCAAAATTATGTACATATATATGTATATATGTATTTTTTTTTTTGCAAAAAAATACCAACAACTAGGAAAATCAAAGAAGACTTCCGGGAGTAGCAGGTACTTGAGATGAGTGTTGGAAAAGAATGGAAGAAAGGAGAAAAATGGAAAAAAGGGAAAAGAGGGAGAGAAAAAGAAAAAAGCAGAGGAAAGGGAGGAGGAAGAGAAGGAGAAGGAGGAGAAGAAGGAAATAAGGAAGGAAGCAAGGAAGGAAGGAAAGAAAGGAGCATTTACTTATTTTCATGTAACAGCATTGGTTTCTTTGTCTCTATTTCAGCCATCTGTACAACATTAAGAAATGTAGACTAAGGCCAGGAGCACATTGTGTGGATCTCTTGTAATGGATTTAACAGAAGACAGAGACAAGAGTAACACAGGATGAAGAGGTAAGAGTTGTAATAATTGAAGGAAGTACCCGCATTCATGAGGTCACAGAACTATCCAAGGATCTAAATATAAAAATATACTTAAGTAATTCTGAAAAGGGAGCCCTGAAGAATCATTTTTAACCATCACATTCAAAGACACAGTAGTAAAAGTTACAGTCTAATTTTCCCTGCTTCTAACAGAATTATTGTGCCATTAAACATTCCTTCTAAATACCTGTTTGGCAGAATTTAATCAACTCATTTTACTCTCTACAGAACACTTTATGAGATTTCACATTTACTATGCTACTAATTTATTGTTGTTGTTTTTGTTGTTATTGACTGGTAAGTAGAAAACACAATGAACTTCAAAAATGAGAGTTTATTTATGTACATATGTATATATACATATATGATGAATATAAATATTTAACAAATACAGTTAAGAAACTAGTTCACATTTATATAGAGTTTTAAGTCCTACAGAGCACTTACCAGAGAACAGCCTAAGGTAAGACCAGTAGAGTACATCCAACTGACATGACAAGTTTTGTTCAGCAGGATAAGAGTTATGCAACTCTGGAAGTGTAGGAATTCAAGGGACTAGTAGAAATTTCACAGACTGGTCATACCCATAAATATAGTAAGGCAAGTAGGGCTTTAATCCCCCAGATTATTGATGTCCAAGGAATCATTCGGAACCCTTAAAGTCCTCTATAAATTACCACCTGACACGTATCAGATTGGGTAAAATTACAAAAAAGGAAAATAATAAATGTTGGAGAAGGAAAATAATAAATGTTGGAGAAGCTGTGGAAAAATTGGAACACTAATGCATTGTTGGTGGAGCTGTGAACTGATCCAACCATTCTGGAGAGCAATTTGGAATTATGCCTGAAGGGTGATAAAGCTGTGCATACCCTTTGACCCAGCAATACTACTTTTGGGTCTTTTTCCCAAAGAGATCATGGAAAGGGGAGACGGACCCACATGTACAAAAATATTTATAGCTGCTCTTTATGTGGTGGCAAGGAATTGGAAGTTGAGGAGATGCCCATCAATTGGGGAATGGCTGGACAAGTTGTGGTATATGATACAATGGAATACTATTGTGCTATAAGAAACAATGAGCAGGAGGAGTTCAGAGAAACCTGGAGGGTCTTGCGTGGGCTGATGATGAGTAAGATGAGCAGAACCAGAAGAACATTGTACACAGTATCATCAACATTGTGTGTTGATCTACTGTGATGGACTATATTCTTCTCACCAATGCAATGGTACAGAAGAGTTCCAGAGAACTCATGATAGAAGAGGATCTCCAAATCCATGAAAAAAAAAAAAAAAAAGAACTGTGGAGTATAGATGCTGAATGAACCACACTATTTCTTTTGGTTTTGGTGCTGTTGTTTTTCTATTTTGAGGT